>NW_016168567.1:0-7804 GCF_001687245.7 Rhagoletis zephyria
TACAATAACGCGCAGTTAAACTAATGCAACTCTCACACAAACACACACATGCAATTCTCATTTCAATGCGCGTCAATAAAGCAACGGAGTGTCTATAAGATTGTTGTTGTTGCAATTTTGTGTTGTTCATATTTTGCTAGGCTTTTTTCGATTTTTCAAAAAACCGCGCCAGCTCGAATTTGCTCCGTGTGTTACTTCTCCTTCTTTGCGCTCCTTTTTCTATTCTTCAATGCAACACTGCAGCTTTTTCAATAAATGCCCTAGGGAATATAAGGCGTTCAGCGGGCGCAGACGATAGTAAAAATAGCCAGGACATTGGCACTAGCGCTTTCATAGGTCCCAAGTTGATAATACAGAGACTTTGAGTTGGTAGACAGTGGGTAGTTGAGGTGGTAGAAAGGGATTTCTACTGTCGATCCTTCCGTTGTATTGCTTTGTTTTCGTTGCCCACAAATGGATGGTAAGTCGAAAAATCTTTTTACCAGAACAGTAACGGACGAGGCCTAAGCTAGCGTTGTAACTGTTGTGGAGCTCAAACAGTAATCGTTCGATCTCCGTCGAAACTAGGCGCTAACGATATTCCACAGTGCAGCAACACTTTCTCGTCTTTGTTAAACATTATCCACATTTTTTGTTCATCGAGAGAAGAGTCCGCTTTTTACCTACCGATCTACTTTCGATAAGAGATATGCTTTTCTTCTCTAAGTGGGAGAAACTCCCTAACTCTAACTCAGTTAGCGAAAATCGGGAAGTTTGCTTTCGAACATATCGAAGAGTATTTTCCGATTTAAGGGCTGTATTTTCTTGGAAACTTCAAAGAGCCCTTTAAACGGATTGGAAGTTTGTGCTCAACTGCGATTTACACTGATGTGAGAGTTTCGGGAAGATTTTAAATACGATATCTCGTGTGCTATTAAACCGTAATGTGAATGTATGACTCAGTGTTGTAAATCGCCTTTTTATCTAGATTCCTTTTCAGTATTTAATACATCGTGTCCTTGATGTTTACAAAGTTTACCCTTTCGATGAACTCTGTTGAATAACAACAACAACAAAAGCAATTACATTAATCACTCTCTAGCCCCTCAACCACGGTGGCCGTAATGGTAATGGAATTATCCTCAAATAAATACACGGTCTAACGACCCCTCTCTCTCTCTCTCTCTCTTTCATGCCTATTACGGCATTCGACGGATGACTTTTTCACACTAAAGAACTTATCGCCTTTAGAAACTTTGGGCTCGGAAGGAAAAAAATAATAAAAAATTCGAAAAAATTGCATACTTCGATATTTGCCTTACAAATTTTAGATGCAACTCGAGTAAAGGTTTGTAGATCGTCTCTGTTTTTGCACTCCCTTCAGTCTACGTGTACCTTAGCTATATGTTTATGTTTAATAGACCGCGCTATCGACGCGTTATGCTATTTCACGTTTTTTTTCCGCCATTCGCCAATATCTACTAAGTAACTACATATTTGCAATTGCCTTAAACATTTTACTACACTTTTTTATTAGCCTTTCGTTTTTATTGTTGTTATATCGTTTACGTATGTATGCTGACCACTCACTGCATCCTGCTGTGGCGTTGACAAAATACAAGCAACACTACATACAAAGACTAGGAAGCGGGGTGGACCAGGCGATGAAATCAATGGCAACACGAGCGCAGTGCAGCATTGCTTGTATCGTTTAATCTTTGTCATTGAGTTCGTTGCAATTGTTGTGGTTGTTGTTGTTGTGTCGTGGTAAATTTTTGCCAACTGCCTGGCTTTCTAATTAAATACAGTAGCCGGCAACAGCAGCAGCAGTAGCAGTCGCAATGGTTAAAAAAGCAGTGACCGTCGCTGTTGTTGCAGCATTTACAACAATTTGTTGTTATTGTGCGGCTACTGTTGCTACTCCTACGAAATGTGAGTGTTGCATTGGCAACAGCTGTTGCTGCTGCTTTGTGGCTGCTTTGTGCTACTGTTTGGTACTTCGTTTACGAGTCTAAACTGACTGCCGTTTGGCGTGATGGGTAAAGTATTTCGGTGCAGATATGTATTTTTTTGTATCTACATACATATAAATGCCGTTATAGTTTTGTTTCTTAGTCTTTCCTCTTCTTACTCCTTCTCTCTCCTACTAACCATTTTCCATAGTTTAAAGAGTTTTCTTGCTTGCATATCGCTTGGCTGTCGACCTTTGTTGCTGATGCAAATTGCCCCGTCCAATTGATTTTAATTTCTCTTAGACGTTTGCAGGCCATAAATTAAAAATTACAAACGAGTGCAACAAGCGAATGCTTGTAGTATATTTTTTTGCAGTTTAATTGTTAATACATTTTTTTTGTGTTTTTTGAAGGCGCTCATTTGTACTGGCAATTAAAAAATTTGTTCAGCAAAATTTGCAGTGTTTGCTAAATTTATTTATTCATACATATATGCATTTGTGCAACAAAAAAGAAAAGCTTTTTGTGCTTTTTTTCGTTCAAGTAACAGTCCTCTCCAGCTCTGTGTGTGACAACAACGCTACTGTTCAATTAATTAAGACAACAAGTGACTTTACTTCCGGTTTTTGGTGAGTCACCACAAAATAAATAAATGTCTTTATTCGGCATTTTCAAATTCACTTCATACGCTATTTGACTGCTGTCAACGACAATTTCTGCATAGATTATTTAAGATGATTAATTGCGAAAACTTATTCATGACAATGCGCTAATTTGTTGCTTGTTGCAAGCACAAAAGCTGCTGACGTCTGTGCCGCTACATAGAGAAACAAACAGACCGCCTCTTTCGCACCTTCTCTTCTCTTATTTGCATACATAGATATTATACACACAAACATGTAAAGAAATTTAAAATGAAAGATATATGTATATGTGTATATAAGTATGTAATAAATCTATTTCTACCTTTGGCTTTTGTTTTGCTCCTTTCTCTCTTGCCTCACTTTTCAGCACCAATTTAAACTTTCTTGCCACATTTCTTCCTACTAACAATGGACCACAAACGAAGTACAAATAATTGCATTCGATTTGCCTCAATTGGCTGTGGCTCTCGTTGCATGAATGCAGCACTCCCAACTACAAATATTTTGAAATACAGTCTCACAGCGTAACACATATGCATTTATGTATTTGTGTAAAATGCAACAAAAATCGAATGGCTATAACAACAATTACCTTTAGTCGAGTAGGAAGTAAGCAACTAACTATAAAAGACGATCGCAATTTGCCCAAAACGACACCAATTGGGTGCAAAGAAAGAGGCAGAGAAGAAAAGAAAGATAACTAAATAGTTTGGTATTCAGTAGTGACCATCTTAGTAGTCTAGCCACCAAGTATAGCATGAGTAATGTAGCTATATGTGTTAATTGTATTTTCTGATGAGTTTTTTCTTCACAAGCTAAGCTTATCGCTTTGCAACTTCTCACACCAACTGGAAACTATAAAGTATTATTTTCATAGAGCTAACTGAGCCATAGCCTTTGACCCTCTCCAATATGGTGCATATGTATATACATAAAAAGATCTAGATCAGTGATCTAGTGATCACTGTGTGACTATTGAATATCACTTTGTCTGCGGCTTACCTTTTGAATGCTATATTAAGTTTAAGTGGCTTTTTGCATACAGTAGAAAAGAAAGAGGCACACTTAATTACAGTGGGCCCAATGTATTATCGTTTGAGTGTCCATTTCATTCCAGCCAGTTGATAAAAAAAAATTTCAACCAATTGAGAGTGATGGCCTGCTGCACTTTGGACCGCCAGGCAGGCGGTCTGAAAGGACGAGAGCCGCACTGGCTGGGCAGGTGGAAAAGACTAGTTTCCACGACATGCCTTCGCTTCCCTATATCCAGTAGGCTGTGTTCGGTCCAGAGCCGAAAACGACATATTGCGGATATCAAAATTGATTATATTGAGCATTATTTGATAATATCGGAAAAATGCTTTCTTTTTAGTTTTCTTGCACATTTCGGGCTAAGAAGATATCTCGCTAATCGATTTGGATGGTTCATTAACTGTGCTGAGTAATTGGTGCTTAGCTTTCTTATGTTCTCATGCACCGTATTTACATTAAGATGCTTTATGTACCACGGTGCTCCGCATATGGCGCATACAATTTTTGACTGCAGTTTTTGTAGTCTGTTCAAAATGGAATTGCGCGCTGTGCCCCAAAACCCGATTTCATATAGCCAACATGGTTTAATCATCCTACGAAAGAGCAAAATCTTGTTATATAGGCTTAATTTAGATGTGTGTCCTATAACCCATTGGAGGTTTGCTTGTTTTAGTTTCGCTTGAGAAATTTTATTTTCTATATGCTTTTTCCAGGTAAGTCTCCCATCAAGTGTCATCTCAATGTACTTAACACTATCTTTTTGTGGTACAGCTTCGTTGTTTATTTTTAGTGTTGGACAAGTTTCTTTTTTGAAAGTAAATGTTATCCAAAATGACGCCAAAGTGTTTTCCATCATTATATGTATAGAGGCATGTCGCGGCAGTGCTACACCATTTAGTTTTGCAAGTTAAAATTAGGGGATTTTAGTTGTTTCCTTGTAAAAAGATACGTGATTGTTTTTTGCAGGATGGGCAGTCAGTCCGCATTCTTATGAATAGGGTTCCACGATGCTTAAGTCGTCCATCAATAGTTCCACAATACTTCTGGGTACTTATCAGTTGCAGTTGAGGCCGGTGTTGTCGGCGTAAATAATTTCGTTGAGCTTGTGTCCTGTAAACGCATAGGAAGGGTATTCTACGCAAAATTCCAAAGAAGTGGCGAGCGTACCCCTCATCTTGGAGTTTCGCTTGTCGCATATCTATGTAATTAAATGAACTTCACCCATCTGCAAACCAAATGTCCTCTAGTTTAAGAAAGGTCGATCCAGCCAAATTTGATACCTATCTTGGATTTATCTTTTGCCTGTAATCAAAGTATTCAGCATCCCTACCAGGATTTGTAAAAAAAGAGAAGCATGATCGTACGAAACTCAGAAGCTTCAATTGAGAGGGTCTGACCACTTTCGGTGTAAAAAAACTTTCATCATTGTCTGCAGGAAAGATGCCATCTAAAGAAACTTAAAGCTTTTGTTTACCTTACTATGAGCTATAATAACTTCCTCCGCAAGATGGAGTCTTAAAGCAGGGACCAAAAGCCTAACTGGAGGTGCCATAACCACAACGCTAGAGCCTTAACTTTGTCAAATACTTCATAACTGCTTATAGTTATGACGAAAAATTATCATATTATTATTGAGGAGTGCGCCCCATAATACTACACTTAAATACTGCGCAATACTCAGAGCTACCATTGTGAATTTTTAAATTTTTTTTTTTGAGATGGCATATTTACAAAAACTATTTTTTTTTACCAAAAAATTTTTAATTAAATTTTAGTTTTTTTTTTAATATTTCTTTTCATAGAGAATTTCGATATGTGTATGTGTGATTTTTTTTTCAAATTTTTTCCTCGCCCCGTTCTCGAGATATTTAAGACTATTAAATAGATTTGTTTTTGTTTTTGTGCAGCAAAGTTTTTAAAAATGTATTAATCAAGCTCATATATTTTCATTATTATTATCATTTTCATATTTATTATTATTTGTGTTTATGCATCAAACCTACAAATTAAAAAAAAAAATCAAGCACATGAAGCCAGTCCGTTTTGGTATGGAACGCCCCATATGCAAACCTTTATTTTCACAACTTTATTTTCTTTTATTTGCTTTCCAATTACTCGATTGCAATTTGTTGCTCGTTTTTTCCAATGAATAAGCGATCGTAAATCGTCAATAAAAGCAACGAAACAACAGCAAAAAACAACAAAACATACAAATCACTTAAAATGCACTGGCGTTTTAATTAAATGCCAAACTTGATTCTAAACATGTTGCCGCTTTTGCTGTTGCCACATACATACATATTTACAATTATACATACACGCCTCTATGTTGCTGTGGTCGCAGCCCCTGCAGCCAGTGGTGAAGCTGCTACGTCTGGTTCTACATGGTGTCTAGTAAAAGGTGAAGGTCACTGTGTGACTAGGTTTTGTGTTCTCACAGCCGCACATTTACATACATACATGTCTATGTATGTAAGTATTTTATTGGCGAGTAGGCTGGCTGAAATTAAAACATGGGCACACAAATTTGCTTACATACTCGTACTGCTGGCATAAGCGCAGCATAGCAGCATAGTTATGGGCCTCAAAACAAGCCTGCAAGTTTGTAAACACTTGCACTTGATGGCTAAATATTTACTTGCCACATGTATGTATGTAAATACTTACATATATGCAGTGCTATATAGTATGTATGTTTGTAAGTATGTGGCACTATTTTTAAAATCTCTCTCTTATACGCAAACGCGCAACCTCACAAAACTGATTCCCATAGCGGCGGCGGCGCCGCACCGCTAAAACAACGCCATTCACTTTAACATATCGGGAGCAGATGTTGGACGTTGTACAGAAATAGCTACCAAATACTTCTTCACACACTCACACAATACGACGCACTGATGGCTGTGTAGCCATCATTGAGGCTTTGAGTAAATAAATAGGTCTGCCAGTATGTATGTATATATTTAGTTGTTTGACTTTGTTGTACTAAATGCCGCATGTTGCTATACATACGTTGTTTTCTTAGTTCTTTGTATCGACCTGACACTTGTTTTCACTACAGTAAGTACTCAATTAATTTACTTAACACTCCATTTTTTACTAATTGGTTGCAAGCTGGTTGTACTTTTCTTTCTTACTAAGCAACTACGTACATCGCATCTAAGCACAGCTTCAAAATTTTTATTCGGGGTGGAAATTAAAACGAAAAAAAAACAATAAAAAATTTCGGTCAGCGCGCTGACGATGAGCTCCCGCGTATTTCTTAAGTGTTTTATGTTAATAGAATAGTGATTATTTCCATTAAGATGGTATATCGATAAGATGTCCACCGCGTGCAATATGTATGTCGAGAATGCAATCGTTTTTTTTTTGAGATTTTGAGTTCGAAAACTCAGGAAAAATAATCTCACTTGTTAATGACTATGTCGCATATTTTCGTCTGCATCTGGTGGTATTTTGGTAAATTGGTATAGATCTACGTCTTCATAAAACCTCACAAAAACATCTAGGGCTGTCAAATCGCATGATCATGGTGAGGAGTTCAAATAACCTCTACGAGAAATGACCAAACCGCCGGTATCATTCACGTCTAAATCGTTACATTTTAATTGAAATTACTTTTTTTTATAATAAAGTCTGATATGTATCTCGAGACGGAAGCAACGCCTCCAGTGTTTTGGACGTACGTACATTCCGAGGACCAAACATTCACTCGGACCACTATCTTGTTGCAGCCAAGATACGCACCCGCCTCTGTGCAGCAAAAAATGTGCGCCTAAATAAGCAAGGAAAGCTTAACATCGAAAAGACGCAATCACAACGGACAGCCAATGCATTCGCTACTCGACTCTCATACCTGCTCTCAGGGAGCACTCTTCAACAAACCGACATATGCGAGCAGTGGAACCACATTTCCCGCTTTTAAGTATCGCCCCCGAAGAAGAAGTCGGATTTCAGCCCTAAAGAACAACTGGTACCATGAGGAATGTCAAGAAGCTTTTTCTTCTTCTTCTTCTATTTTGGCCGAGTTCTGTAAAGCACGCCAGTCGTTTCTCCTCTGTGCCAACTGACGCCAATTGGAAACGCCAAGTGAAGCCAAGTCCTTCTCCACCTGATCTTTCCATCGCAGTGGGGGCCTCCCGCTTCCTCTGCTACCACCAGCGGGTTCCGAGTTGAATACTTTCAGAGCTGGAGCGT
>NW_016168567.1:8024-19037 GCF_001687245.7 Rhagoletis zephyria
AATGTCATCTACTAGTAAAGGGCAAAATGAACACCTCCGAAGACACATTACGTTGTCAGTTGCAAAATAACGTGCAGCCGAAGTTATTTCCAAGCACCGAACTACTCCGAGCGACTGCTCTGCATTACACGTAACTTACTTTGTAAAGCGGCTCAGAAGTATGTCTGACACCAAATGTACATTCTAAATTCCTACTTACATAAGGCGGCCATATCTTTGTAAAAGTAAGGGACGTTCGGCAGGGAAATGGTAATGACTGCCAGGTGAAGAGTAAGTTGCTAATAAGGTATTATTACGTGGTCCTAATTCCCACTGGGAAAGTATTAAAAACAAATGTATGCATGTGTCTTATTTGAGTTTCATGGCTCCAGCAAAGAAAGTGAGTAAAAGTAATAGATGGAGAGAAACAGTGGAATGCGGTATTTGTAAAGCGGCTCCTTATGGAATGTACAATACAGACCACACTGGAAGAGAACATACACATGGTGTATACTCTGGAGAAAGGGATGTATTGCGCTTGAAAGAAATTCAACATTTCTAGGATTAAATACCCTAAATTAAACACAATGCCTTAAATTGTCCATCGAGAAGCTCGCGAGTATAACGAAGTTTTCGATACACGAGAATCTCTTGAGAAAGCAATCCTCACGCGAAATTGCTTCTCGAACAATCTCGGGAAATCTAGGTCTTTAATAGGTACCCGAATGTACGAACATAATAAATACGAAATAAATTATTTAATAAATAATGAAAAATCTTCAATGGCAAAGAAAAATTAACAGAGTGAAAACTGAAAGCTTCATACCATGTTAGATAAAATAGTCAGCATCAAAAGTTAGCAGCGGCGTTGACCCAGCCGTAATCAATCAAGGTGAAATTAAGCAACGCAGATCACCAAATAGTAGAACAAAGATACAATGTGCCTCATACACTACTGAGGTGATACACAAAATTTTATGAACACAGGCATCCAACGCGCTAACTAACGAGCTAGCCAGTTAGGCGAGTGTGGTAGCCCGATTGCTTAGTCAGCTTAATTTTGCCGCCAGCAATAAACACTAGTAAATAAAAGAATCACATATATAAATACATATAAATTGCGCATGTATATAGTAGGTATATGTCCATAGATAGATATACCCAGTAGAAAAAAATTATCAATTGATAAAAAATAATCCACTGCTAGGTAGCTTTCTTGCGGGATTTCTATGAAATGTATAACCTGTAGTTAGCTACAAAGAGCTAACTTAAAACTGGTTGACAAGTAATGCAGAATATTGTTTTCTTTAAACGCATTTAGGATGCACTTCGTAAATAATTTTTCGAATTGCGGACAAATAAAAGGAAGATCGAAATTTCATATTATGGGACCACCTACAGCAGAATATGTAAACAAATTTGAAATTTAATAAAATAAATAAAGTAAATTAAACAAATAAAAAAATAATAAAAAAAAAATAGTTTGCTTTTCCTATTGCTATTTTATGTTACAAGTTAGTTACATCAAATGCAGAGGAAACCACCTAACCACTTTTGACTATTTCGCGGCCATCGCCATAGAAATATAGTTAGCTTTCGTCAAAGAAAATATACAGATACTAGTGACTTTTCGCTNACAATGAAGCAAAAAATGAGAACTTGCGCAGAGTTTCTTGTACACTCCATAGCTTTGGAGCAGCAACTTACAACAAACTCATCAAGCTAAGTTCATGTGCACTCTTTAACAAATATATATATTTATGTAGGTATGTTTGTTGTATAGTGTTTTCAAGATCTTCTCCACTTCCTAGCAGCTCGCAGATGAGCATTGCTCATAGCCTCAGATATCACTCCACTTTAATATGTATCTTGTGTTGCACTTAATGTTGCTCGTAAATTCGTAATCAAAATCGAAATGGATTTTTCTCGTATTTAACTTAATTTATCGCTGATGCTGCGGATTTGTTTTTCAACAGAAAGCTTTATGTGTTAAGCTGATAAGAATGCAGATTTGAAAAGATTAAAGCAAATTAGGAATGCAGAAACTGAAAACTTACAAATATAAATACGAGTAAATTGTGGTTTACATAAATTGCTGCTGACATACGGAGAGTTAATGCGCATGCGCTTTTAGAACGAATAACTTTTCAGCGTTTATCTTGTGGAAGGTGAGGTTAAAGAGAAGAAAATTTGTTATGCTATCTTTTTTTGTAATTTTAATTATAATTAACAATACGTTAAGCTGTAATACTCTGAGTTGTTAGTCAGTCAGTTTCACGAAAGCAATTTGAGTGAAAACTGTTTTTTTTTGCTATTTCATGTTATTATAAAAACTTACAGAGAAGAGAAAAAATCATTTTTCACTTATGCAAATTTCTGGTGAAACCGGCAGTTAATCTTTGTATTACAAAATTATAGCCCGGGATAACTGAGTTGCGTTTCAGTACTTTTGGTTTCGCTAAAGTATGCATAAAAAATAATTCGTTACCTTTGATGAATGTATCCACCGAGAAAAGAAAAAAGGGCAATAATGATATATATTTTTAAATCACAAACAAACAAATAAAAATCAGCGAAAAATTCACGTTTGGTCTTGTTTTTTTTTTTTTTTTGTAATACTGTATTGCATTTTTTCGGACTTAAAGTGCCTACTGCTACTCGGTATATGAAGTACTGTTCCTCCCAAAATAGTTAAGAATATAATTTGAAAAAGATTTATGCGTTTGCCTTAAACTGGAAAATGCCTTAAAAACTTCGAAAAACTCAAATATTTTATTGATAAGTCAAGATATGTATGAAATGAAAAACACCGCTTTTTTCGATAAAAAACCGGTTTATTCGATATACGAAAAATCAAGATTTCAAAAAAACGCCTATAGATATTCGAAAAAAAACGTAGAAACCGGTTTGGAAAAACCGAGTCAATCACCCTAATGTACATATCAACATTTTTATCTCATATGCAAAGTTTAATCGATTTTATGTGCATATCTGCATACTCGTGCATTTGAGCTTAGAACTAAGTTCACACCCATTTTGGCCCGGTCCAGTTTAGTGCAATGCTGTAGACAGCGACTGGCCAAGCCATCAAATAAACCAGCAGCAACAATTCAGTGTCATACACCTTTTGTTATGCACGGTTATTGCTTGCTGTTGCCACTTTTGTTGTTGTGGCTAACTTTGCTATCGTTGTTGTTGTCATTTTTTATTTATTATAAAACTATTTCTTGCTTCACTAAACGACTTGTGTATGTTTATAACTTTTTGTGCGCTCCAAAGTGTTGAGCTTTGTTGTCAAAAACAACAACAACAACAATAATAAACAGTGTGATAGCGTTAACAACGGTGTGCTGTAAAAGCGAATACCCCCCATACATATGTACTTCAACTTTATTCAAGTGCACATGCATATGTACATAAAAACCCACCTATTTAGTACGAGTATTTGAATAAACTCTGTCCCCTTATGAAATGTCTTGCAGAGCGGGGATGACCCTTCATGCAAGCTTGTGGTGTCTATAAGAAGCGCAAGAAGAAAGTTATGGCAGCGGCAATGGCGGGGCAGCAACAACAACAGCTGCTACTTGCTGCGCACATACATACATACATACATACGTTTTTTCATATTTAAATATATGTATGTATGTATGTTGGCAGTGATTCGGTAGAAATATTGCTGATATCTGGCTGAGACGTGAGGGTGTGTTTATATTTACTTGCTTTTGCATCGCCGTCTGTTGCCGAAGACTCAACGAAGTGGAAATCAAGCGCAATGCACGAGCAGCTTAAATGATGATCGTGTTCGGATACGCATACGACGACCAACCGAACGAGCAAATGAAACGTACAAAATGTGGAGCCATGCTAACCGATGGTGAATGCTTAGCGTCGGCGCTGTTGGGGCAAGTACTACAACAAGCTGAATTTAGTGGAGCAGCATAGTTTGAGCGAAATGTGATAAAAACCGAATATTTTTGGAAGAGAAAATAATTTTGAACATTCATGCATAAACTCTTATTAAATACCAAAAATTAAAACCATCCAACCTAAGAGAAAGTGAATGAATATCTACGGAATCTTTAACTTTGACAAAATCTATAAACCCTCAAAAATAAGTTGGGAGTCTATGATGTTAATTCAAGAATGCCTTGTTTTGTAATAGCGAGTTTACACTACGGCCAAATTGAGCAATTTTAACACCAAAATCAATTTGAAATCACAGCTGTTTACAACCATCTCAATTTAGTTGACAGTTTGTTGTTTATTTTTATTTCGTTTTCATGAGGGACCGTAGTGGTTATGATCTTTAAAATTTGATTTGTATGCTTCCGATTAATTCAAGCCACTATTTACGATTTAAAATTTTTCGAAAAAAAAACGTTATTTTTGAATATTTTATTTTTTGGATCATGTTATAGCCGTTATCTTGAGATTAATTTTTTTTTTATAATCCAAAAATACCAAAAACGGTTATTTTTTACTGGAAAAAGTTAAGATTGAATTTGACCGAAAAAATTTTAATTCAGATATGACTATTGGACGAAAAAATAAAAATAAAAATAAAAAACAAAAATTTTGCAATGATCAAAAATTTTTTTTTAAGTACATTTTGTTATACTTTTGCTCATTTATCATTCACAATAACAAATGAATAACTCAGCGAGAGGGGAGACCAGTATGTTTGCATGCATGTATTTAAAAAAATATTTATTGGACCAAAAAGTAGTGGGTAGGCACTGTGGCCAATGGTAATCAACTATTACCACCTCTGCATGGTTGTAAGCCATGCAGAGTCCGCAGAAGACTCCGGAAGCAGTGTCCGGAGGATGCATCAGACTAGGCCGAGCATACTTTGAAGTGCCATCTTATTGAAACTTAAGAAAGTTCAATTACTTGGCAGTTGAGAAGTGCATGTGCAAAAATTTCCTAAATTGCATAAAGGAAATTTTTGCACATGCAGCAGTACATAGCATGTATTTAGGCGCCTGGTGTTAGCAGACGCGCCTAAACATACCGGCCCCCCTAGACGACTTGGTCGTCTAGTGGATATAACAAAAGCCGCAAATATCCGGCTCGAAGGACCATGAATAACTCAGTGAGAGGGGAGACCAGTATGTTTGCATGTATGTATATAAAAAAATATTTATTGGACCAAAAAGTAGTGGGTAGGCACTGTGGCCAATGGTAATCAACTATTACCACCTCTGCATGGTTGTAAGCCATGCAGAGTCCGCATAAGACTCCGGAAGCCGTGTCCGGAGGATGCATCAGACTAGGCCGAGTATACTTTGAAGTGCCATCTTATTGAAACTTAAGAAAGTTCAATTACTTGGCAGTTGAGAAGTGCATGTGCAAAAATTTCCTAAATTGCATAAAGGAAATTTTTGCACATGCAGCAGTACATAGCATGTATTTAGGCGCCTGGTGTTAGCAGACGCGCCTAAACAACAAATTTTCAGGGTTGTGTTTGCGAAGCTATGCAATTCCAGTTGACAGGCTTTTATTTGGGCAAATTGAGAATCGTATCGAAATTTCCGCTGAAAATGAGAATTGTTTTGAAATTGCGCAATTTGGGCGTCATGGAAACTCCCTATTAGGAACGCTATGATTCTCAAGTGGATTTCAATCGAAGGATGAAGTTTTATGCAGATTAGAGATATAGCTTAGTTTTACATCAAAGTAATTCAAGTTATTCTTGAATGTAGTTGGGTGGGTTCCAACATACTTGTGTATGCATAGTTTTATTAAATCTTTTATCATATTTTAATATTCCTTTCTGTCACCTGCTATACATATTTACAGGTTTTCCTCTGAAAATTCCATATGCAATGATTCGGCAGCTTTCCAACGGTACTCATTCAGGCACTAGATAGTATTCCTCAGACAAGTTCATAACTTACACAAATAAATATTAGCTCTAACAAATTTAACTTGAATTTGGAGTTCAAAATTATGTAAAAATTCACGCTAGATCTATAGGAAAACTGAGCAAAGCCAGCATGGAATGCAATTTCCCTTCTGGCCGGGATGGTTTACAACCTAGGTCGATCTTGAGTTTTCACAAAAGAACAATCATTAAACACCTCGACTGCAGGTTCCAAAGGTTTGGATTCACAGTGACCCGATGAAATCGGTTCATAATCTACCCTACTAAGGAACAGCACTAGGTTACATACATATACTTGTTCATAAATATTTTCATACATGCATACAAACCTACACATACATGCATACATATACAGACCCACGATAGTGAAAAGTGTATTGAAGTGAGGTAGAGCAGCAGCAGCAGCAGTAGAGACAAGCCAGGCAAAGAAATGAACCAACTAAGCAAGCAAAAGCAAGCATACAAAGCATGCAAGATATGAGACCGTGGGAAAGAACATCCAAAGTAGTTCGTTTACCGCTCGGCTCCAACATCGGGCGTAGTTACCACAATCGTGTTGTATATGTAGCTCGTCACATGCTGCTGTTGCTGCCATCGACTTTTATTTTAATTTTTTTTTTACATTTTTCTTCACTTATTTTTATATACATATGTACATTTTTGATTGTGTTTTCTTTTGTCTCGTTTTCTTTCGGTTTGTTTATGTTTTTGCTATGCGTTTTAACGCATTTTCATTTTCACACTGCGTGCCTCTGCCCAGTGTTGTAAACTTTTTTTTTGTTTGTAAGCCTGGCTTTGATTGTGGTTCTCTTTCTTATTGCTTCGCTTTACTTTTAGATTTTCTTAAACCCGCTTAGCTTTTTTTCGTTTATCGTCTGTGACTTGTTTGGTTTTTTTTTATTTATTTTTGTTTCATACCTTTTATGCTGTGTTAGCGTTTTTAGAGAGCTTGTCAGTTGGAGAGTATGCGACAGAGCGCCTTACATCTCTCGAGCGTGGCTTATCGCTCACGGAGCAACGAGTCTCGAATTTTCTTTCGATCTTGCAGTGATTTTTGAGCAAGCATTTGTTTTGTGGCTCTCTTGTCACTTGTCTTGGAAGCGCTCAGCTCCACAAAAGCCGGTCTTAACAACAAACAATAGCATACGCATACCTGTCTACAAGGTATTTCCGACAATTGGCTCCGTTTCGGGAATTATGCTGGCGAGCGCTGTGCGCTGCTCTTCATACATTCGTATGCGCATAGTTTCGGTGCTCTACCGCTGTCCACGCAACTGGCCAGTTTCTTATGTATTTTTGCCTATAGTTTCTTTTAACCTTAGCAGAGGTTTACCTGTGTCTTTATTACTTTTGGACACGTCTTTTGCTTATGCTTCCTCAGGTCTTTTACTTATTCTATTATCAACTGCTGCTAGTCTTATTTGTTTTCATTCGTTTGCCTTCGTACTTGTACTACCAAACCAAGATCAGTGTTTGTCTTGTGCGTGTGTGTGTTTGCCTTAGCCGCCACAGTGTTCTTCGCGACAGACATGTGTAACACAGCTGCACTTTTCGAGATTTATGCGTGAGCTGCTACAACAGCATCGTGTCTTGGTCTTGGCACAAACTTGGATCGCAGAGGCGATGGAGACAAGGTGTCCGTGGAAGATTTAATTTATTTATCTGCTGTTTTCGTTTCGCTTTTCACCTCGTCCATCGGTGTGCTTTTCATGTGCCTTGCGTCTGACAGCACCAAACCCAGCTCAAGAATGTAGTTCAATGCAGCCAATATGCGCATGAATATGTGTACTTAGTTATGTATTTACATTAGGGTGCCTCACCGAATAAAGTTGTATTTTTTTATTATATTTTCGAATTCCGCCGAAATATTTCGGGAAAATACTTACACTTAGGCTTTCTATTAACAAACAAAAGTAATTTTTCGTAAAAGTATAAAAAACCGGATTTTATTTATATTATTTTTTTAGGGTTTTTCAAATCGGTCCAGCTCACTAAATCTTAATATTTTTTCGAAATATTTTGGCGGAAGTATTAAAATAAAACAAATTTTATAATTTCAATATGAAACAGTACCGATTTTTTATTTTTATTTTTTTATATATTTTTTTTATGGGTGATGGGTCCTAATGTTCAAGTGTACATGGGTATACAAAACCACGAGTACCAGCTTTCCTAGCATGCCGATGATTCAGTAGAGAGCTTAAACATTTTAGCCACTCGCTTGCCAATATCGCATCTATAAAATGCCAATCTACTACATAAATACTTGGGTTTTGTAGCCCAACAAAATCAATTTGCTATCAGCGACATATTTAAGCTCTTAACACTCATTTGTATGTATACATAAATATATATGAGTGCCTGTGTGCCTAAGGAGTTGCTGCATTTTGACCACAATTTTGTCCAAGTCACATCTTGGTATGCATTTTTGGCCCATATCCAATGCAATCACGTTGTAACATTCGAATGTTAGTGCTTTGGCAAGTTGGTTGCCGGCGCTGTGTTGATGAAGGGGATCGCGGGTGTCTATTGCGCTTTAGCTGGTTTGCAATTTTACTAGCTCTATTGCAGCAGTCAAGCAAAAAAAACCCAACAACTGCGTGGACTTTGGCATTAATTTGCATAAGCATGAGTAATGCTTCAAATTTGGCTAACAAGCTATGCAGCCAGGCGGAGGGAGGGGGACGTCGTGCAATGTAGCGCAGCAAATGCTTTTGGGCAGTAAAAACAGGATTTTTGCGTGCATTATTTATGGCGGTTTGTTTTTTTTTCATTTTCGTCTGCAGTTATTTTTCGACTGCACCAATTCCTTTCTTATTACCGTTGCTTTGTTCAAAATTTTTCTTAATTTTTTTTTTTTTGTTTAATTTTTAACCAACTTTTTGTTGCACTCACTGCCCGCTGGCTAATAATGTTTAATGACGCTTTGTGTGCAAAACTTCAATAATGATTGACTTTGACTAACTGAAATGATTTACCTTTTTATGTGTTATACAAATTTTTTAGTACTTTTTCATAGCATGCACATCTACATACATACATACCGACATACTATTTTTTGTATGTATTTATCTTGTGTGCGTTTAGTCCAAATCGATTGGGGTCAATAAATTTTGGGAAACACACAGTGAATGGCCATTGTGAAGGCGTGAGAACTGCCAGGGCGGACTTTTTTTTTTTGTCGATTCGATAATTTGCATGTACTCTTCGGCTGAATGCCTTAGGATTTTACTGTTATTTATAGCTGGCAAAAAGCGCTTTTTGGGTTGGAATGCAAAATTATTACAATAATCAATAGCAAATTTTTTTGCTACACAAGCGAGAAACTGAAAAATTTCACAGATTTAAATTTAGGTTTAAAAAAAAAATAGAACGTTTTTTAAAACAACGCAGAGCTGGCCCTACCTCTAATCACTCTCGCTTCGCCAGAGACACCGGTTGGAACCAGAGTAGCTGTAGCGCCAAAAACAAGCTTTGACGAGGCAAACTTTTTCAGCCACAGCCTTCGCTTGACCGATACGAAAGTAAAATCCAGCTTCTCCCCGCAAACTTCCGCCCCTACAGCTCTTCCGGGCGCAGCGGTAACACCCCTTTCGAGTATTTTCGTCAGCCACCAGACTTTTACTTTTGCACAGGCCATCAGGGGATCTTGGATGTAGTCTTCGTGGACCGTGGTTTCTTGGGAATGCAGCAGCAAGAGACGACCTCATTTCCCTCTACTTCTTGGAGAATGAGGCCAAATGTACGCCATCCGTCGCCGGTCCTTAGCAGCTATCTGCTAAGTTCTAGCTCCTACTTTGAAAAAGTTTGAAGAAGCGAACTCTCCCCTTCATGTAAACATAAGTTTCTAAAAATTTAATTATATAAAGAAATATATATTTTCCCTAAAAAACAAAAATGGAAAATTAAAAGCAACTTAAATTAAAGAAAAAGAAAAAATTTTAATAAGTATAAGAAAATTCCGCTTGCCAGGACTCGCACTCGGATCTCTCGAATAGCACGCATGTGCTTTGCTCATTCGGCTATTGCGGCTGTTGGAGGACGCGAGCTAAATGATGTACGAGTGCTTTCTATCAAAATAGCTTTTCACCACGAGTGGTTAATGAGAGAGCTTTTTTTCTGAGACTTTTGTGCTAGAATAACAAATGTCTTTCGAACCATCTTGGCATCTGGCTTTCATTTCGATCCCTTTATCTTATACGCTTTTGACAAACCCTTTACAATCTGGAAGGCTTTTTAAGAATTCCATTTCCTCGCTCCCAATGATCTTCATTTCACAGCGATCCCATTCACTCTATTCTCTCGCTTAATCCAAAAAAGAAAATACTTCATGTAACCTTTGAAACCAAAATTTCTTCTGCATTCCGAACTATGTAATCATAAGTATTTCACTCTATCATTACAGGCTTTCAAGGCAAACATTGCGAAGATAACATCGATGACTGTCCTGGAAATTTGTGTCAGAATGGTGGCACTTGCGTAGACAGCATCAACACCTACCGTTGCGTCTGTCCACCAAATTTTACCGGAGATCTCTGTGAGGAAGATGTGGATGAATGCGCGATGAGGTGAGTTAAAAGCAAAAACAAATATTTTCAACTATGTACTTAGAGATGGTTTGTAAACATATTTGCGCTTTCGCACATACTAAATCACACCTTTTACCCCCTAAAACACCAATTTTCTCCACAGACCATCCGTTTGTCAGAATGGCGCTACTTGCACCAATACGCACGGCAACTATTCCTGCATCTGTGTCAACGGTTGGGAAGGTAGAGATTGCAGCGACAATGTCGATGATTGCGTAGCTGCAGCCTGCTTCTATGGCGCCACTTGCATAGATGGCGTCGGCTCGTTCTATTGTCGTTGCACACCTGGCAAAACTGGTCTCCTCTGTCATTTGGATGATGCTTGCACCTCGAATCCTTGTCATGCGGACGCTATTTGCGACACTAGTCCTATAAATGGCTCCTACACTTGTTCCTGTGCCACTGGCTACAAAGGCGTGGATTGTTCAGAAGATATCGACGAATGTGATCAGGGTTCACCTTGCGAGCACAATGGAATTTGTGTGAATACACCCGGCTCGTTTATGTGCAATTGCTCACAAGGCTTCACGGGTCCACGCTGTGAGACGAATATCAACG
>NW_016168568.1:0-19037 GCF_001687245.7 Rhagoletis zephyria
TTCTTTTTTCGAAAATGAAAGCATATAAATACTTAAAAGCAATTTGCACATATTCCCTGATGTTTTTTCCTTAAAAAAATAACTAATTTGTGTATTTTGTGACGGACGTAATAATTACAATATGCTTTGCTTCAATATATAATAAAATAATTAGTACGTGCCCGAAAAATTTGGGAATTACGCCGTTACAATGCTAACGAATTGTTCTCTACAGAGACGGCTTAAACAATGCAAAAAAGATAATACAAATACAACGAAAATCAGTCTTGTAAATTTTGAAAAACCTCTCATGAGTTTGTAAATGGTACAACCTAAAGTAAAAAAATATCTGATTTTGACATAAATTACGGAATTTCGACTTTCAGTCTTGAAAGTTAGATTTATTTAATTTTTCTTACTAGAAATAATACAGTCAAATTCTTAAGTTTGTTTTCGTTTCATTCGATATCGATTACCGTGGAATGAGCCAAATCATTCGTAATTCGATCAATAACTTCGTGGCTTTTTAATTGCAATGCACTAAGGCAGGCAAAAAAACTAATGTTAATATTACGGCAAAATTAAAGGATGTGAGATTCAGAAAAATTCGGAGGGACAATAGATACTGTATTAGAAAGCCACGCCTATGTTGCTAAAAGTTTTCAGACAAAAATTGAATAAAACAATAAAAGTTAAGGAGGTCAATTACAAAAAATTGCGCCTTTTTGATGTTTCTTTGTTTAAACTTTTTTTCCTGTTGATTATCGAATAGCCTGAGCGGGGACAAATATTTTTAAATGGAGTAGATAAAATATATAAAAAAAAAATACAGTTCGAAAAATAAAACAAAACGGCTTACAATAATAAAAGTAAACATCATTGTTGGTTGCTAATTATTTTGATCGTATATCGTTAGATCGCTTTTGATTTTTCGTTTTTAACACCATAAAAAAATTAAAAAAGGGGCACAAAAAAATAGCGCTTCGTTTGGAAATTGCCCATTTTTGGAAAAATTTCTCATAAAAACCAAACATCTTATCGAAAAAAGAAAAGCAGGACGCAATCAATAAAATGGGACAGCCAAAATTGAGATCTGTCGGTGTGCATGACATGTATTTAACTTATTGATGATGTATTTAAACTTATTAATGATTGCATTGCTTAACTTAAAATGCATTACAGATTTCGGGGTTAACATTTAAGAAGTCCAAGTTCATACCTTTTCGCGTTCAGAACTTTTATTGTGTTTGGGAAAAAAGAGTGAACTTTACCATTAAGGACTGGTAAATGGCTTAAAGTGTCCCATTGGGTATGAGCAAAAAGGAATTAAACGAACCGCCTACAGACACTTATTTGATTTTGAAGAAAATTCCTGTCTGAGATCGGCTTGAAGTTTTAGCAGCATGAATCGTTGTGTTTCTGTGCTCTACCAGGTGAATACGAATAAGATACACTCTGGGAAGCATCCTCGTCATAATATCCTAGCGCATTATAATTTTTTATTGTTTAACGTTCATATAATTTTTCTATACAGTTATTTCTGTGTTCGTATGGAAAAGTAGCTTATGTCGAAAGGCTGGCTTTAGTATAATGCGGCAATCCCTTTATTTTTTAAACGGCAAGGAATTTTTCGATGAGACTTAATAAGAATATTGACTTGCTAGTATCGGAACTATTTCTTCCACGTTTATTTGCCAAAAGATGTTCAACGGCTTAGCGCCAGTGAGTCATTCGCAATGGTATGCTGCGAATGCCGATTTATACTAAAGCCAGCCTTTCGACATAAGCTACTTTTCCATATGAACACAGATTTAATAAGCATTTTTTACGTATGTTTTTTCCGTTTACTGGTGTAAGATCCCACCAAAACATCAGTAATCACTTTAAGTGGTAACGTGTTCCAGAACGCATGACCTTATAATGTCCTCTAATTTATTCGCATCGTTTCGAAAAGTGTAAGGGTCCTTGTTTTATGTTTTTTTTTTTTTGTTTATATTCAATGAAAGGAAAATTTGCTAAGCCCAAAAAAGCTCCGAAAATTCGATAAGGTCAAAATATTTCGAAATCTTTTAATAAAGATAGAATCTCTCTGTTTTGTGTGGAGTTTTGCTTTGCTTTAAACAGGAAAAGTTTTTTATTCAAAGATTTTAAATTCTTAATGACTATAAGAAGTTGTTTCCTCTCCTCTACAATTTTTAAATTGAGACCTGCCAACTCTGCACTCTAAGCTAGCGATATGTATGTAATACTATGTATGTATGCTTATGAGTATGTATGCATATATGTATTTACACATAAAGCACAACAAGTGGCTATTTTCCGTTCGGACTGCAGACTACGAGCATTCTCATTCCCACTTACAGCAAGTAATTTGTCTTTGTCAAATAACAACAAATGATCATTGACAAACGATAATTGCTGTCTGGATGCATGTACTTACCGCACCACCGTTAGTCAGCCACATTAGTAACAAGAAATATATAGATACTCGGAGTTGGCAATAAAAGGGCTGCACTTTATATAAGATGCATGCAATATGCACACAAACAAACTTCTAGAAATGGGTATTTTGCACAAGCTATTTCAAAGTGCATTAGTAATGGTAATGGTAATGGTAAAGGTAATTTTAAAGCTAATGGTAACGATAATGTTAATGGTGATAGTATTAGTATTGGTAATGGTAACGGTAGTGGTAATGGTATCTGTAATGGTAATGGTAGATAATAGTAATGATGTTGGCAATGGTAATGGTAGTAGTAATAACATTGGTAATGGTAAGCTTAATCGTAATGGTAATGATAAGTCATAGTATTGGTAGTGCTAGTGGTAATGGTAATGGTAACAGTATGGGAAGTGTTTAGGGTAATGTTAATGCTTAATGGCAAATAGTAATTGTAGACAATAGTGACGGTATTGGTAATGATAATGACCTTTTTTACGGTAATTCTAGTAGTAATTTTATTCCTAATTGTAATCGTAGCGCTTTCCTGATGCTATTTCTAATGCTAACGTTCTTCTAGATTTCAACATACGTGTGTAACTAGTACATTGAATATTCGCCTCATATTGTTTTCTTTCAGTACCGTTCGTTTGCTAGATTTAAATAATGTACCCAGTTTACATATGAGGCCTTCAGTGCTAGAGTAACCTATCTAAATTTCAAAAAAAGTTGAGGTACAACTTAAAATGCGTTACTAGAATCGAATCGCTATAGCCAGAGGCAGGTCCTTTTAGTTTTCTTTTACCATAATGATATGTAGCATCACGTAGGTGCAATCAACTTCTTAGTAAAAGAGCGCATTTATTTCATACATTCTTTTTTCTCATATCACTACATTTTTTTTCATTTTCAGATAGGCTTCTCTGGCCCTCATGGCCTCATGTATTCATTCTTCCTCTAATTTATCAAAATTTGAGGGAAGTTCCTTTGTTTTAGTTTTTATCCATACATACATGTATGTATTACCCCGTGGTGCATGATTGTGCATTAATTAGTCGCAACTAATCTCATACGGCCATTATTGGAAAAAAGTTAGTTAACCAGTTAGTCCCTGACTCATCCCTTACGGGTATAATTAAAAATTTACTGGTATTAAAGTAGCAAAATTTCCTAAAATAAACCAATTATTGCAAAAAAATTTAATTGAATAAATATTCTATTAAGCTAAGTTGTTTTAAAGATTCCCGTTCGGGTAGAAAAAGGTAAAATGAGTCAGACAAAGGCGAACAATTCCTGAGATCAAAAGTGGCATTCGTCGAATTATCCTTTGCGATTTATCCAGGAGTTATCCCGGATTAGTAGAATTTTTCGTGGAGTTTATACATAATATTTACACATATCCACATTTATTCAGTGCATATTTTTTTTTATTTATTTATTTTTTTTAATTTCTTCATTAAACCATTTGTGCACTAACTTTCATCTTTCAATGAAAACGTTAGCTGATACGTTCTCCACTAAGCTCACTGGCTCGCAAGCGCTAGCGGTTACTGAACCTAGCTTAACGTTTTTTCATCAAAATTTCATGTTAAAAGCTTTTTACATACTCAGGAAATTTTGCCATTAGTTAGTGTATATATTGCTGGAGCGGCATGTGTATGTGTGTGTATGCCCCTAACGGACGATCGAATTTTTATGTTCGACCCTTTTAAGCCATCAATATTTCAAAGAAAATAAATGAACGGTGACATTGTTTAAGCGAGCACGTTTCACAATTTTTGCAGCCGATTTTTCGTTTTCTCTTCTGGGAGGGCCTACTGACCAGCGGCGCAGATTCCAAATAAATTTTTATTCGTTACTTACTTAGGGCAGGTGCATAAATGCTGTTGTGTTGGTACCCTTTGGGACATTGTAAATGTTCGAGTGTGTAGACTTTAGTGATTTGCTTTAGCAGTGGGCATAGGCTAACATATATATACATATATAAGTTATTTTAAGTTTGGCGTGTTGTGGGCGTAAGTATATTCTGCCTTATTGCTGACCCGTCCACTACCTGAGTTCGATTTACCAAAACAAAAAAACTGGAATGAGTTCATTATTGTATAAGTGAGTATGCTATTATCGAACCTAATATGTCATGTTTTATTTCTTTCCTTGCACATTTTTCCTAATTTTCACATTCTACGTGTAATTCCTTTATCTACTTTAAATGCCTCCTAATTTTGATATATGTAGCTGTTGAAATATTTTTTTTTGCCTTTACACAGAGTTTGCCCCTTTTATTTCTGAGTTCCATTTTCGAGCTGACCTGCATACATTTCGTAAGGCGACACATAAGCATACACACACATAATTCTATTAACAACAAATTGACGCTGATTGATTGTTTCCACCTTTATATTAAATTTACCTTAACTTATTTCGGACATCTTGCTGTGCGGTGACTGCTGGTAAACACATATACGTGGCATGCGAGCAAACGTTTGCCTGTAGAAATATTTGAAATCTATGCGGAGCACTCAGCAAAAGCCAACAGACCGTCCATAAATTTCTGTGAACACATAAATACGTTGGGTTTTTTTTGCCTTTGAAAATTTATATGCACCTTTAAGCCTTGGCTTTATTAATTCATTTTTTTTTTTTGGTGTCACTTTTTTCTTTACACTCGTTTTTTTCTTTATATTCTGTTCTGGGCGGACATAGTAGGCAATTGTCAAGTTGAATTTGTATTTATGATGGAACTTAATTACCACCGTAATTTTCTCATATTTGTCACAGTTTTTTAAAAAGAAAGCAAAAACAATAATATATATGCAAAACTTTACAGGATGGAGGCGAATAACCATAGAGTTTGTTTGAAAATTTCCTGAAATTCTACGGTGGGGTCTGTACTTTCTTCGATGACACAATACTACACAGTTTCATATAAGATGAAAGCTCGCTCTGCACCACTGTATCCCTCGCGATCTTTACGGGGCACATCGGAACTCAACACATTCGAGGTAATCTCTAACTTCGTTTCTTGGATCGCATATTTCAGTACGCCATGCCGACCCATAAAGACGATTATTTTCTCCGGTATATCCTGTTCTAACATACGAAACAGACAGTGTAATTGTGTCCCACTTCCTGTGTGACCTGAGGCCTAGCAGGTTTTCTATGACTCAATGCGTTGCAGTTGTTGCACCTGGCAGAAATGGAGTGCAAATGAAGTCGCCTCAGGTAAAGAAAGCAGAAATATTTCAGGTTGGAGGTTAGACTCAATGACCACGCGGCAAAGCGTGGCAGTTTGGGGACTAAAAATATAAAAAAAACTAAGATTTAGTTGTTATTTCGACAGAATATCCCTTCGTTAAAAATATTTGCTCCCCGCAATCGAATCGAAAAATCTTCTTTCGCAATTCAGTGCACATATATTTTATAACAGTACCGGAAACTCTTCTAAGTAAGTTTTTTTGGACCGTACCTTTTTTTTAAGTCTATATCTTTATTTTTTGATGTATAAAAGACTTTATAATAAACGCATTTTTTGGCATCGGAAACGCGTTTAGAAATAGCTCTAAAACAACTCTTTTTAGAGAATGTTTAGTTTGAACCTTTTCAGTTTGAACATTGGACTATCCAGTTTTTTAAAACCTGCCCTTAGTGTGGTTTCAAAACAAATAACTAGTCTAAAATCGGCTACGTTTCACCGGTCGAAAAATGGTTTAGGAAATCACGATTTACTTTTTATACCCGAGCGCACATGTGCACAAGGGTATATTAACTTTGTTCACATTAAGGTGTGTTCGTAGATATAGACAAATGTATACATAAATGCCCAGAATGAATAGATAAGACGATTAGAGTAAAAATTAAGATATCTCAACGAAATTCGGTGTGTAGGTTTCCCTTTATCCAAGGTAGGTCGGTATTGAAAATCGGCGAAATCGGATTGTAACCACGCCCACTTCCCATAACGGTATTTACGAAAAAAGCAAAAACTACAATATTTCAGTAAATATTAGATCCGAATTGTTGAAAATTGTTATGTGAAGCAGAATTTTGGTAAAAAATAGTATTAAGAAATTTTTGGAAAATGGGCGTGACCCCGCCCACTTTTGATGAAATTCTTTATCTCAGTAGCGGCTTAACCAATCCTTACCAAACTCTGTACGGTCCTAGCTAAGAAATCTGTTGAAAACCTTCGAAATCGGGCAATAACCATGCCCACTTCCCATATAACGGTAATTTACAGAAACTGCGATAAATCACAAACTACTGAAGCTAATTGACTCAAAATCGATAACTACAATAACCACTTAGCAGAAAATTAGATTATTATACATTTTTGGATAATGTTGGCGCCAATACCAGTGGTATAGTGAAAGGACGGCCTTTTGAAATGAGACTGGGATTGAAAGTGTTCGACCATTTTGAAAAATCAAAAATTGGCAGCTAATATCAAACTTAAAAAAAAATGTTGACGTGCTACAGCGAATCGCCCAAATGCGTATGTATTTCTTCTTTTGATGTATAAAGAGTATATTTTCAGATTAATTTGAATTTTCTCATGNAATAGTTACAACAATCTCTTAGAAATAAATAAGACTGCTATAGATTTTTAGGAATTGGGCATGGCCACGCCCACTTTATGACTACAAGGTGTATCTCGGTAACCACTTTATGGATTTCTACCAAACTTGGGTCAATTATTTTATTAAGTCAAAGTCAACATACTATCGAAAAAGTTTTAAATCGAAAAAACCCCCCTGCTCATTATGCAAATGTAGTTTAGAGCAAGTTGAAACGACGATATTTGATACCTGCGCCGGGTATATAAAGTTTGGTTTCACCCGAACTTGTACTTCCTTACTTGTAATTTTTTATCTGAATTTGAGAAATTTTTTCAAGAGCCTTCCATGTAAATCTGTATGTCTAGTTTTGCTTAATAAATAAAAATACCAGTGTTATAGTGAAAGGACGGCCTTTTGAAATGAGACTGGGATTGAAAGTGTTCGACCATTTTGAAAAATCAAAAATTGGCAGCTAATATCAAACTTAAAAAAAAAATGTTGACGTGCTACAGCGAATCGCCCAAATGCGTATGTATTTCTTCTTTTGATGTATAAAGAGTATATTTTCAGATTAATTTGAATTTTCTCATGTGTACAAATCTTTGTCGGATGGTGTAACAGTATCACGAAAGCAATTTAAGTGAAAAATTTTATTTTAGTTTTACTTTAGTATCAAAACTAAAACAAAGATAAAAGTCATTTTTGCACTTAAATTGTTGGTGAAATTGGCAGTAGGAATTGTTTTATAATTTCCATATGTATGAATAAAATTTACTTTACCCTATAACTCAAACTTAATTAACTCAATTCATTGTATTTATGCCTACGCTGTACCATGTAATGTTATTCGCATACATACATACATACATACGTACATAATTTCTTAAGCACTTAATATCAAGTTTATTATTCAACACAAAGCTCTACAGAAAATTAATTGAGGACCATTTTCTTCGTGTTAATTTAGTTTTGTTGACGTCTTATTTATGAGCAACACTACACTATCACTAAACAAAAATAATAGGGAAAAATAGAGTGTCAAAAAGGTCTTTGAACCCATTAAGCTAGATTTTATTGTGTATTCTGATAATCCATGTAAGATATTTTCCATGGAAAGCATGTACACAAGCACATTAACGATATGTAATTATGTAAACTAATGTCCCATTCGCATTATTTTTCTCCTCCTCATTCCGTCAGAGGCGGCACTTCGTCATACAATAGCTTTTGCTCAAATCTTTTAAGAAATTAATCTCACTTCAACTGAAATTAGAATTAATGTAGTGTGCGTAGAGAGATAAGCGTGTGAGTAGCTCAATTTATTAACCAAAGATTTGCGGTTAAGAACACGTACATACATAGGAAATGACAAAAACTAGACTTTTGGTTTTCTTTTCAACGTAATTAATGCTTGAATTTTATACGCTAGTGGACTATTTACTTCAAAAATATCTAATATATTAAATAATTTAATCTGCATACAGGTATTTAAGTCGAAATGCTAAGTTCACAAAATTTATTGGGATAAGTAGCTGTCAAATTTTAAACTACACTCTGTCTTTTGGGAACACATTGATACCATAAGCATTGGTTCTTCAAAAACGATAAACTCCACGCTACGAGTAAAGTTTCGTAGGCAGCTGGTATCAGTCTCAGAGATTCCCTCCAGAGTCTTACGGGAAAATTATGTTTTAAGTTACAAAATTAAGGCAGTGTTGCTGAATACGTTAATGGTAGATATTATATTAGCGGCGAATGTATTAAACGCGATAATTTCTAAGTCTCAGAAGAACGGACTCTTTACTTCCGGCAGACTTACCCCATGAAGCACTGGAAAATTCGTAAAGACGGAGCTTTCTTTTATCAATAACCGCTTACGAAAGATGAATATATGATGACTTTTCTGCTTTTGTCCAGTTTTGTCTGGGAAAATGGTAGTGAAATGCAACGCGACGGATCTGCTTCCGACTCCTTACACATAAGGGAATGTGTCAATGTGTGCCATGCGGTGGGGCCTCCTTGTTTTCATAGATAACCATGTAGTCCTATAGCGACAACAATGTCCGAGTGATGATAACGGCTTCGAGTGGGGACCCTATCGGAATGGGCGACAGCTATGAGGCAACCTCAGCTCGCTCTGTAATAAAAGGTGTTAAATTCCCAGAAACAGTAACACTTTTCTGGAATCGATAAGTCAATCGGTAGGATCCTGGGGTTGAGTGCCCATCAAATACCGGCACGGCTGCGAATACAATACTCAAAAGGACAGGCGTCTCACGACCAGGCTCGAGTAGAGAAAGGCGACAAGCGGCCACAAAAGATAATACCGGTTGAGTCGTCGCGCCGGAAAGTATAGTATCAAAGTATAACGAAGTGAGGTTGGGCACTTTTCCTCTGAATGCGAGAGAGTCGGTATTGAAGGAGAAAGACCCGCTACCAAACTGTCAGAGCTGGGGTTTCGGTGGAAAACCAATCCCTGCCCCAGAAGCAAAGGTCGGTGCAGTATCAGTAACCGTAAGAAAAAGATCTAGCTCTGCTGAAGTTGCTAGGGACAGGGTCCTCAACGGTTTTCTTGATCGCGGTAGCGAACTCGCCTCCAACCTTCCGGACCAATGGAAGTGGGTGAAGGCGGCTCTGGAAAATGTAATTTTGTTTTTTGTTTGGTTGGAGAACCCTGGAACCCCCCCCCGCGTGCAGATATACCGGCTGGTAAAGGGCCACATTAAGATAGGAGTTATCTATCCCGGGTAAAATCTGGAGTGAAATCTTGAATACCTAGGGCAAGGGCTTGGTTCCTGTTATGGCATAATCGTCAAAAGGCATCATATATATACATACATATGTAGTATGTAAATACACACTTACGTAAGTGCGTAAAATAAATAAAAGTTTTCTGACGCCTTATCATACCGCCATCCAACATTCTCTCAGCCAATTACAAATGCCATCAATTGCGTATGCGTGGATATTTTTTTTATTGTGGCAACGAAGCGTTAAATTTAAAAAGTTTTGACTGATGCACTTTGAAAGTTTTCAACAAAAGCAAGCAACGTGGGAGCCAAGTTCAAGCAAAAGATTGAGTAGAATGCAAATTGACGAATAGAGCAGGATAAGACGTAATAAAAATAAAGCCAATACATGTGAAAATTAAGGGCGCTTTAGTTTGTATGGGCAAATTTAAAAATGAGTTTTTTGTTGAGCTCCGACCGGATATTTTTTCCTTTTTATTTGAAAGATTTATCGTAAAAATTTAAAGTCAATCGGTTAGCGTTTAATAGAAGCGAAAATTGTTTCAAGTCTGGTTGTAATTATCAGCAGATCGAGTATGCAACGCGCACATTCGAGAAAATCATGTGAACAAATCAAAGCAAATTACAAATACATTTTCTGACAATGTAATTTAATTTCAGGCTTATTTAGATTTCTTTCATCCGGAATTTACTTCATTTACATTTGAACACAATTGGATCGTTTAGCCCGCTCGCTCTGGTGAAAATATTGGTAATATTGTGGAATCTTTCCTTGACTACAACTGCGAGTAATACAGGTACTAAAGGGGGAGCTGCAGTTCTGTTGGAAAAAAATTGGTCGCAAAATGTATACGGTTGCCTTGTCGTCACCACATTATTAAATGAAATTAGTACCAGGTTGACCGACAAAACATTTTTCAAATAAATTATATCTAAGACGTAAATAAATTTACTTAACTTAAAATTTGGGTGACACGCCTATTTATAAATACGCTGGAATAAATAGTAAATGTCTTGAGCGTATATGTACTGTGTATGCATGCAAAAAAATGCTGACTAAATTTAACAAAATAAATATTTTTAATACATAGAAGCGTGGCAATCCTGATCGCAAAAGATTTTCGGACCAAAGATGTTACCAATACCTTTCATTTAATATACATGTTGCGATGTTTAAGTTAAATTGTATAGAATCGAAAATAAGTGGCAACCTTACACTAACATCCTAAGATAAAACACTTAGTATATAGGGATACCCATGAATAGTAATATTGTACCTTTACTTTCTAAACAAAAAATAAATACATATGCGATTCAAAATGTTACTTGACTTAATTAGCTGACCACAACTGTAAATTTATATACAAGAATTGCTCGTTTAATGTTAAAAGATTTTGCATGCTGTACCTGATGTTACAATTTTTGAAAGTTTTGCGAAGACTTGGCCAAACTTAACCATCGCTCGATTGAAAGTGGCATCGAAGATGTTGCCGTTTGTTTAGTTATAAATGCAGCAGAATGTGAGGACATAAAAAATTTCAATCAGGGATGATTATAAAAATTTGTTCAATTGACTTTGACACTTACGGGCGTAGAACCGTTTCGCCTTTTTAGTCATTATTTTACATACGAAATGTTAGGCTTAAGATTTTACTACAATTAATAAATATTGTGAAATCCCTAAATATGATCGAAATATAAAAACCGTAAAATAAGGATTAAAAATTAGCGGAAAAATACAATCCAAGAACAACTATTATTTTTGATCAACAAATAAAAATAAATAAAAAAATAATGATTAAAAATTTTCAGAAAATAAAAATTAAAAATACGATTTTGCAATGATTTTAAAATAAAAATCCTTCATAGTAATGATAAGCTCCAGAAAGAAGTACAGTGAAAAATAAATCAACTATTTGAACAATTTTAGTCTTAAAACGATTATTTAGACGAAAAAGTACAGAAATTAAAAATTTTTTCATTGTCACTCGAAAAAATTATATATGTAGATAAATATATATTTTGTTTTATAACTTTAGGAAGTTTTTAAATAGAATGTTTATATTAGAGTCAATGGAAGGTGGCATCAAATACAATATATCTATGAAGTTTTAAGAGTGTGCCATTAAATTAAAAAAATAGCAGCATGCTGAATATCTCCCGCAGCTATTTTGTAATTTTTGAAAATTCATGTTTCTTTTTTTTGTTTGATTTTGGAAGTTTAAGATACTTCGAAATTTTAGCATTAAAGGGAGAAAAGATTCTTCTTGCTACGAAAAAATCTAGGGTAGTCTTATAACCTGCTACAAAATGAAATAAAAATTACATTGATTATACGGTGACGATGCTTTGAGAAACAAAAAATCCAATTATATAATTTTTATTGGCGCCCTTGAAAATCATTCTAAGATTGTTATAAACATTAAGAAACTTAAGTCAAAAGTTTGCCTTTTTTTTACACAGCTTATTCTTGACTAAGTCTAAAAAATTGGCAAAACTAAGTTAAGTTGAGTTGGAGAAACCAGCCCTGTGACTTTAAAGTTAAGGCGTGTGAGTAAACATCTTAGCTTGTTGTGTATGGTGCTACGGGCGTATACGTTACATACACAACTACGGGTAGGTACTTAAACTTGATCAAGAGTTGTAATTTTTACGCCTTTAGCATATTTTTTTAAGATTTCATTTAAATACGATTTCGCGATGGAATCTTGCTCTTTATAAAAAACTAAAGATAATGCATGGTGTGAGATTAGTTTGCCAATTTTTTTTATCAAAAAAAGGTTTTTGCTGAGTGAGATTTACTCATATTAATGTTTACCATCTAACGATCAGAGGTTATATTCGATGTAAATAAGTTGGCTGGAATTAAATAATATAATAATAAAACAAGTGGGATTGAATTTTTTCCGTTTTCAGCCTGCTTCCAAAAAACATCCCTGGAGGTGAGAGTATAAAATTTTTGAAAAAATCTACTTACAAGCCCTTTAATAATTCAACCATGCATACGTACATACTATTTAAAAAAATCAATACAAATTTTTTACTTGAAATATGTATCACTCACTCACGCGTTGAAAATAAAAACGGCAGCAAATCATTAAAATGCTTATATCGCCACATGTGGCAGTCACATGTAGTCTACCTGTACTTTCTACTGTTTCATGCATAATTTTGCTTGTTTACATTTCTATTTGTTGTTTTAGTTGGTGCGTGCTGTGCGCACCGCATTTCCAATTAACATTTAATTGTAAGTAAATAATGTAGCTCAATTTTCAATTTCCAAACAAATAGTATACCCAAACATCGCGTGCATTATGCAAGCGCAGCTAATTAAAATTCACATTTCAATTGCGTATCTACTGCTATCTCGTCGAGCATGGCGGGCCCTATGCGCAACATTTGTGCGAGTATTTGTGCAAATTTCCAATATTTGTTCTAAGCCACTAAAAGTAAATATGTACAATACAAAATTTGGCAGCTTTTCTATGCATGATAAAGCTTATGCTTGGTGCGAAGTTGAGTGAAGCCGTTCCGAGAGCAGCAGAGCTGCAAAATGTATGAAGGCATATTCCAGGGATGGGCAAGGCCGAGACCGAAAAGAGCCACATGTAATTTCTAGATGCTACAAAGAGCTACAAAAAACAACAACAACAAAAAAATAATTTTTATTAAAAGTGAAAAACATTAATTTTTTTATTATTCTAGTGTTCGTAAGATGGATATTAAAAAAATATCCCTTTGGCTAAATTTCCAAAATCTGGTTTTACGTCAGTTAAAACCGCTCATTACAGCTCCGTTAAATATTGATTAGTCAAATGTGAACGGTATTTTGACTTTACGAATTTCATTGTAGAGTACAAAGACTCACGGATATACGTTGTACCAAATAAGGAAAATACACGGCACACAGCTGTTTTCAACAGCGGATATTTTAAATCTGGTATTTGTTGGCGGAATTCGAGCATTGGCAAAGTGGCGATTGTATTTTTATGAGAAGCTGCTTTTCACGGCAGAGGATGAAAACATTTTTATTCTCTGCTTGCTCAATTCAAGGTTTGCAAATGTTCCATCATAACGGTAAAGAACATTAAGTTAGATAGCCAATTTTAATTTTCTAATTGCGGGTAATGTTCCGATCTCAATTTGCGTATGTGTTTATAAAAAGAATAAAATAAAAAAAAAAACACAAAAACACCAAAATATTTTAAGCAAAGAGAAAGCAAAAAGAGCCCCACTTTGCTAAGAAAATGGCCGCATTTGGTTCAAGAGAGCCGCGTTTGCTCACCGTGGGCATATTCAATAAGATAGAAGTGATTTCGACATTTCTATCTAAAATCATATTGAACAAATTTCTTTGCCTACGTTTTTTGCAAGGCATTTTAAATAAGTAGTAGCATTAGAGTAAAAACAAATTTTATGTGTATTTTGTTGCTGTTTCTGCTCTCTAAAGTGTCGAAAAAGTATTTTTTTTTTTTAATCTTAGAATTTGTTTTTGTTTTTTTTTATGGCTTTCTAAAAATTATATTCAACAATTTTTATTGAGCTTGAGGCCGTTTTTTTACTGAAATCTTATTGTGGAAAGCAAAAATAATTTGAAAAAATGGTAGAAGTGATAGCTATTTCGGAATTCACCACATTTCCTCATCAGACTTATTTCAGTAGGATTCGAATCGACGATCCCACTGACTCAGCCAGTTGCCTACGCACTGTGCTAAGTTCGCCTTGGAAATTATCGTTTCTTTTTTCCCACTCTTTCATTTGCTAAGCCAACACAATCAAGCGAAGCTATTCCGCTACAATTTACAATTGATCATGTGGTTGTTGGTTTTGTTGGTTTTTGTTAATAATTCTATCCTACTGAAAGAAGTCTGATGAAGAAATTTGGTAATTTCCGAAATAGCTATCACATTTAAAGTTTTTTCAAATTATTGTTGCTTTTCCACAATAAGTTTTTCATTAAAAAAAATGCNCAATTGATCATGTGGTTGTTGGTTTTGTTGGTTTTTGTTAATAATTCTATCCTACTGAAAGAAGTCTGATGAAGAAATTTGGTAATTTCCGAAATAGCTATCACATTTAAAGTTTTTTCAAATTATTGTTGCTTTTCCACAATAAGTTTTTCATTAAAAAAAATGCCCTCAAGCTCAATAACAATTGTTGAATATAATTGTTATAAGGCCATAAAATAACAAAAACAAATAATTTAAGGACGAACACACCTAAAAAGTTAAACATTCTAAAAATAGAATTTCGGAGAGAAATCAAATAGCTCAGTCATTTCTCAATAGCTACACAACTTTGTAAAAATCGAAGTTTTCCAATTGCGAATTTTATCATTATACTGATTCCTAATAATCACAGAAATTAATTAAGAAGTGGTCGATTTTAAGTTCCATTCGGCCTTTAGTGAGTAACTTACCGACCTTTGTACAGAGCTAAATTTGGAAAGACATTGAGTAAGGGGCTTTCTTCTATATTAAAGGAAAAGATATGCAAATTAAGTATTAGTCGGTCTTGTAAGAAAAACTCTCTATACAATTATGAAATCAGTTATCTTGGTTCTGGAAAATCCCTTCCTCTAATCATTGTTTTCTCATAAGCGTGTTTCGTATAAACGTTTGCTTATATACATACGTATAGACTGAGAAAAGAGTTTAGTTGCGTCAACTAAATATATTTCTCTCAACATATGATTTGCCAATAGTTACGCTACTTGGATGTATACAATTATCAGATCTTCATCGGCTAGTATTTTTGTGGCATAAAGAGTACTGGAATCTCTTCATGAACATTTTATATACACATTTTTTATCAATGCGTTGTCCCCTTTTGTTTAATATTCGCTTTTTGCTCGCTTTACTTCCAAGTTTTAGTTACTTAGACTCAAAAATGAATTTCAGTAGGAGTAAACCTTTAGGAGCCAAATAATCGAAGTCGTATTTAATAGATCCGCTTCAAATTTTAATCGGAAGTGTGAACAAATGTATTTTTGTGCTGAATATTCATTTTTAGTATGAAAGTACAACAAATTTTTGTTGAGACGTGAAAATGTAAGAGCGGCCTGAAGGCAGCTTTGCCTGTTTATGTCTAAACTTGTATTATCGGTTATTTGGTTTTTGGCACTTTTTTCTGTTTCCAAAATAAAACATAATTTTATTTTTATACTTTTTCCTAGAAACGAAAACTAATGGATGAGATTTTAAAACCAAAAAAGCTTAAATTTTCTGATTTTACTAACCAATAGATTTTATAGAACGGAATTCGGGAAAGTGATGCAAACGATTGAAAACTGGGTTTCAATCAAAAAATAGTTTTGTCTTCAATACCAATTTATAAAGTTCTTTTTTCTCATCTTATGCGGAAACTGAAAGTTTAATTAACTTCGCAATAGGAAATTCTTACTTTCAAGGCTGTGGTTGACAAAAAGAAAATATTCGCCACTTTTTTTAATTTTAGGGTTTTGCCGGTTTGAGGTTTAATCATTATTTTGGGATTATTATTGTTCCGATCATCTCTAATCGTTACTGATTTGAGTTTTTTTTAGATCAGAAATAATCGTTATTTTGGATTTTTTTTAATTGTTATAGACTGCGTTTTAATAAACGATTTAATTCTTTTATGATCTAACAATTATATCCGAACATAACGGTTATAATATAATAGTAAAAATATAAAATAAGTAATTAATGATTTTAATATAAAAATCCTTCATAATAACGATTACTTTCGATCCCAGGTTAAGAGAAATAAATTTATGACTTTCTATTTCGGCAGGAGTTGTGTACATTATACCACACATGTTTATGTGCATCTTCTCCATTTTCATTTGCTTGACATTGAGTTTCTATTACCTTTACTTTGATGAAATTGCCACAAAATGGCAAAAAAATGTGTGTTGCAAAGGGGAAATGTCGGTTGTCATAGCAATAGAGTTAAGGTATATAAGTATGTATTAATATACAAAATTTATGATATTTCCCATCCCCATTTGGATATACTTTAGGTTAAAATAAGCGCAAATAAGCATATACGCAAAAATATGTCGCTCAGCTTTGGATAAATTAATTTTGCACATAGATGAAAATCTACATATCGAACCCTAACCGCCAAAATAACGTAAGCGACATTTTTTTCAAAATTTTCTTTTTGATGCAGAAATATTTCTAGAGCATCTAGATGCATTACTGCATCAAAAAGAAAATTTTGAAAAACATGTCGCTTACGTTATTTTGGCGGTTAGGGCTCGATATCGTCATCTGAAATTCAAAAAGAGGTAACAAACATCGTCGTTGAATTTCAAAAATTCGTAACTAATAAAAAATTCGAAATTCAGTCTTTGATTGATATGATGGATTTCATCCCACATCACATAATGAAAAAAATACAAATTTTTAGTCACGACTTTTTCCATTTCAGTTACGATGTTGTTACGTCATTTTGCATTTCAGGTGACTCTACATATGTATGTATATTTCCTTTGAGCCCCCTTTTCTACACCTGCGTACATATGTATGCACACGCACCCGTATTTTAAATTTTCCTTCGATGACTTCGACACAAATGCGGAAAAAGCCTCACTCTTCTGGTTCATTTACTGCGTGAGTACGTGACATATTTCAATTTGATTGAACGGAATTCGACATTTTATTAACTTGAAATGCTTTGAATTAAGTGCATTAGACTTTCTTTTTAATTTTTTACTTTTCAGTTCCTTCTTCTGTTGGTTGACTGATTAAAATTTAAGTTAATATGTATATGAAAGTATGTAAATTTCATTTAGAATTTTTGTATAAAAATATCCTACTTAAGTTTAACGTCAATTGTGTAAATGATAATTTAATTAAATTTGAGCAGCAATTCATGATAATAAAGTAGTAGATAATAGCAAATCGGGGCTTCAATCTAGAAGAATACTTTGAAATGTCCACCCGCTTAAAGTCGATCCCAAATTTGTACTTTCTCTGTGGAAATTTTAGGTCTATGTTATGTAGTTTGACTGTTGTCAATTAACTCTAATGCTTTGTATTGCATGCGTTCCACGTTTCTCGTTTTCAATCTCATAAATTGTTTATAGTGACTTTTGCTAAAATTTCAAAATAAAAAGTTACCAAAACAAATTCTATGGGACTGAGAAATTGTATTTTCTACTTTTTCGTACTTTTGTAAAGGCGTGTTAGTTATATTAAAAAGCACATTTTATGTAATTTCAATTATTTATAACCATAAACGCAACATAAGAAATCATTTACTACAAGAGTGTTATAATGCAAAAAAAAAAACATAAATTTTAAGTTGATTATGCAAAAATTACCGCTATCTCTTTTTCTATGTTGCGTAAAAATTGCATAGCTGTATCGAATAGATACTAATATCTCTCTAGAACAAAGTATGTATTCATTTTTACTATGGGCGTATTTACATATGTAACTACATAGTACATATGTATATGTAAATTCAAAACTTGACACTATTGTAGCAAATGAGCGATATGTATGTATACAGCGTCGGCTGCAGATGAGCACTTGCGTCCAAAATCGCAAGGTGAATGTCATTTGCTTCAGCAGCTACCAGACAACCAAGCGACAGTTACATGGCAGCAATGATGACCATCAAATTCCACGACCAGCTGCATTGTAGGCACATAGTACTCAACGCCTTTCAGCAGTAAGCAAAGGGCAGCAGCTGCCGTCGTTGGTACGCATTTTATTGCGAAGCAACGCAATCAGGCTACGAGTAGTCTGCACTATTTGACATTGACAAATGAAACATTAATCGAATTTCTGTGCAACGTTGAATGTAAGTAGAATGAATGAGCGTAATTTTACTGAAAAAAAAGGAAAGTAGATAAATTGGTTAACAGCTTCCCAAGTGCTGGCGTGCAAATGGCAGAGTCACTTGATTAATTTGCAGTTATTGGTGGTGTTGTTATCAAAAAGATAGTCAAAGGTAATTTGATTGGGTTTTATGTGCCTGCCAGTTGGACTATTCTGTGAGGAGGTGCGTGCATAAATACATAGGTAGAAAGCAATGAATAAATAAACATGTAAAATAAATATCTATATACTACATAAAGGTCGTCAGACCTGCACCATTTGTTCGATTTTCAAAAATTAAGTTTCAATTAAAAAGGCTTGGTCAGTAGATGTGCAATAAGGCTACCTTTTAGAAAATAATTTAAAAGTTAAAGCAATTAATACAGTATGCGCATCAACCGAAATGATTTTGAAAAGGCTTTATTTAGTGACTACAAATAGCAGGGTTGTCACATTTTTAGTAAAAGAAATATTATAATTTGGAGCACACAATATTTGT
>NW_016168569.1:0-19035 GCF_001687245.7 Rhagoletis zephyria
CACTGCTTTTCATTCGCGATCGGAAAAAATTAAGAAATTTCCTCTCACTTGAATATGAGAAGTCGCAGCATTGCCGATGTCGGCCTCTCATAAACGAGACACNGTGCAAGTAATCCATTCGCGATCACTCACAACAGCTTATCGCGATAAACTTATCGCGAAAAATTTTCAACGACGTTGTATGGGAGATATTTTTCGCGTTTGTTTTGGTTATGCATTTTGTTATGCATACAGCATACATATTTACATATGTACATATGTATATGTAAGTGATGCAAGCAAATGCTTTTGGGTTCGAACGAATGTAGGAATATGCCCAATTATATGAATTATGATGGTAATATACATGTATGTAAATATGAATTACATACATACATACGTGTAGTGAAAGTATATTCCAAGCGTACACTTTTCAGTAGAATGGAGTATCTGCATTTTGTTTTATTATTAGGGCTCGGAATCTCATGCAAAGGCATGATTTTACTGTTCATCTTCAAATGGAAATGTTTAAGTTAGCTTTACGAATCATGAAATTTCCTTTAAAATGGCATTCAATCGTTAGTGCATATTTTACCAATTTTACATATTTTACAATAAATGGATATGGTTTTTGCATATTTTAGCTATTTTTGATTTGCAACCATTAAAATTTTTTGCGAAATCTCTTAACAAAAAAATACTTTTTATTTTTTCAAATCTCAACTAATGGAGGACTTAGGAGAAGGCCAAGAAGAATTTAGAGAGCAACTGCCTTTCTATGTATGACGTACTGAAATTCATTAATTCCGCCAAATGGCTCTAGGTTTTACGAGTTGTGGAATGAAAATGACAAACTTGTTAATTGCTTTTTACCTGTGTGACAATCCACTCAAACCAACCAAACATTAATCTTAACCACTGTTCAAGGGAGGTCGTGGGGTTGAACGCGGAGAGCACTAATATGCAAGTGTATGCAAATATGTATATACCTACGTATTTGCCTAGGCAAATAACAAGAGGTAGATTTTTGCTTTAAACTTCAATAATTATGCGGTTTATTTTCTCATTAGAAATTTTATCAATAACCAGAATCAAAGTGCCGGAAGGGCGGATTGGAAAAACAATAGATGTAGATGCGGAGGCGGTCAGAACAAGATTCAAAACTTTAGGCTGGCGAGATCGGGTCGCCCCGTACCATCGCTTACAATGTTCGAAAAATCGAAATAGTACACCGCTCAAGTTTACAGNTTTGAACACAGTTGTAAAAATAAGTAATTCATATAGAAGTTATCGATACATGCAATTCATTTGACAGTATTGGAATTCATCGCAAGACAAATAGATTTGACAATAATTAAAATTCAATTAAATTTGAAGTCATGTTCTCTACATGGCGGCCCGCCTGTGCCGAAGCATTATTGAGCAGCTGTTTCAGTTTCTCTAGCTTCAAGACAGCCAGCTGCTGGATGTCTGTACGGCCTTTACGTTTCTTGGGTGGCTTTTGCACGGCCTTACTGGTCGACGATATCCCTTGGCGGCTTGATTTCCCACGAGGCTCCTCACGGCGGCGGCGCTCTGGCGGTGGAGAGACGGAGCGGTGTAGCATGGTGTGGTGCGCTTTACCACATCGGTGGCAACTATCGTGCGACCCACATGCGCCGGTCACGTGGGACGTGGCCAGGTAATTGATGCAATAGCGGTGCACCTTTGCCGATTCGTACCTCTCATCTGGCGTCATTGCTTTGAAGGCGTGGCAAAATCGTAGACTATGGAATCGACATCACAACCGACACTTGTTGAATTCCATGGATGACTAGGACCTGTAGAAGAGAGGAGAGTTTCGAAAACTCGGGATTAGTTACATGATCGGTACGGGGTATACACTGTGCGAGGAGAACAAATAAGGAGATGTTATGTGTGGGTGTATGAGTACTATCAGTGGTTGAGTGTTATTATGAAGGTAACACGCAGGGTTTAGTGACATTCCGGGTAATTACGCCTGCCTGTGTGCGAATATCCACTACGCGTGCGTTTTGGTCCGCACCGAGATGGAGTTTTATCTCTCTGCCAAGTCGCCAGTCATTTGGGAGCGCCGCGAAGAAAGTGGCCTGGTGTTAAAGCTAATAAGTCGCTGGGTTCTTGTGACATGGGGGAAAGAGGGCGAGAGTTAAGTGCCGCTTCGATTCGAATGAGGAGAGTGGTGAATTGCTCAAATGTAAATTTGTGGTTTCCAGCGACTTTAGTGAAGTGGGTTTTGAAACTTTTTACGGCGGCTTCCCACACACCACCCATGTGTGGGGCGTATGGCGGTATGAATTGCCAAGAGAGTCCCTGTACCGCATATCGTTCAGCGACATCAGAAGCTGCCTCTTTGAGAAATAAGGCGAAATCGCGCTGGATAGCCCGCTGTGCTCCGATGAACGTCTTCCCGTTATCAGACATAATTTTTTTTGGCAGTCCGCGGCGACCGACGAATCGAGTGAATGCGACTCTGAATGCTTCGGTGGTCAAATCTGTGCAGTACTCTAAATGAACCGCTTTTGTGGAAAAGCAGACGAATACGCAAACTAAGCTTTTGTGTGGGACGCTCGTCGAAGGGGGAAGTCTTTACCATAAATGGCCCAGCGAAATCAACACCATTTGTGTGAAATGGCACCGAGTAAGTTGCTCGCTCAGGGGACAGTGCTGCCATTATTTGTGATCGCATTCGCTGTTTATAAATAGTGCAAATCTTGCACTGAAATATGCACCTTTTCAGTTTTTGTTTGAGTCTGGGAATATAATACTCTTGCTGCACCATGCGAATCATTAACTGTTTTTAATCGTGAAGCACGGTTTCGTGCAGAAAATCTAACAGCAAGGAACAGAACCTGGAGCCATCTGAGATGATGATGGGATGTCGTTCATTATAGCTTAGTGCGGCATGAGCTAGGCGACCGTTTACTCGCATGATCCCAGCTTTGTCCAGAATAGGGTTTAGGGTGAGTAGTGAGCTTTTTGAATTGGTTTTTAAGCCTCCACAGCCTGAATTTCTTCTACAAAGTGGTTTCGCTGAGTGATTGTGACCAGTTTCATTTTTGCGTGAGTTATCTCTTCCTGTATAAGAGCTAATGAGGTGGGAATTGGAGATTTTTGTGAGCTGCGGATAAAACGATACATAAAGGCAACAACTCTTAAGGCTCGTGAGAATGAGGAGAAGCGCTCAAGGATAGCTGTGCATTCTACGGTGTGTAGGGATTCTACCTTTCTCTATTCCGGAGGGGCTGGATTGGAGGGGATTGGTTTAGGCCATGAGGCAGTTGGTTTCTCGAGCCAATCGGGCCCGTTCCACCATAAGGAGCACTCAGCAAAATCTTGTGGTTTACATCCACGCGTTCCTAAGTCTGCTGGATTATCACCGCTGGTTACGTGGCGCCAAATGGTGTTGCTGACATTTTAGAGAATTTGAGTGATCCGGTTGGCCACATAAGTTTTCCAGGAATGTGGTGTTTTTTCCAGCCAAGCTAACACGATTGAGGAGTCCGACCAGAGCGTTAATTCATGAGGTGGCAGATTCAGTTGGGAACGGGTAACAGCGGTTAACCTCGACAACAACACAACCCCACAAAGTTCTAAACGTGCAAACGTATCGTTTGCAGCGGTGCAACTTTGGTTTTGGCAACAAAAAGGTGAGACGGGAAGTTATTTTCTTCGTGTTGCACTCTGATGTAAACGCAAGCGTCTGAGAAACAAGCGGCTTTCGGGCGAGAAGCGCACCCAACGCGGTATGCTGATAGCGCTTATTGCCTGGAGGTCTTAGCGGAAATTGTTCCACTTATGGGAAGACGTAGGCTTCACATGCTCGTCCCAGTCTGTTCCCTCGAACCACAATTGTTGGAGGAGGATTTTGGCAAGTATCATTATTGCGATAGCCATCCTGCCGGGTCGAAAAGTCTCGCTACGGCCGACAGTATTTGTCATTTTGTGTTCGACTTAGATGCGGGTAAAGGATCGTACGAGTACGAGAAGGAGTCAGTAGTGCGTTCCATCTTATTCCAAGCGTTTTGGTTGAGCTTGTATCCTGGCATTTGAGAAACTCAGTATCTAAGACATCAGAATCTGGGATTATTTCAAGAATTTTTGGATAATTTGCTGTAATTTTTTTCAGTGGAAAGCCTGCCGATTTTAGAGCTCCGATAGTTTGGGTTATAGAGGTGATAGTGGACTGTATATTGTGTCAACCAGGGAGTACATCATCTACATATGTTTCGTGTAGTATGATGTTTTTGGCGAGGGGGCATTTTTCTTGGCAATAGGGAGCTAACTGGTGGAGCGTGCGAATTGCAAGATATGGGGCGCAGTTAACACCTAAAGTGACGGTTTTTAACTTAAAATCTTCGATTGACAGGTTAGGGGCTTTCCTAAAGATGATCCCTTGGAAATTTTGATCTTCTTTATGGACGAGTATTTGGCGATACATTTTCTCTATGTTGCCATTGAAAACGAGTTTATAAAGACGCCATTTGAGGATAATGGACGCCAGGTCGTTTTGGAGTATTGGGCCTGTATAAAGAACGTCATTCAGGGAGTTTCCTGAATGTGATGTCTTAGATGCGTTAAAGGCGACACGCACTTTTGTCGTTTTACTGTCGGGCTTTAAGACAGCATGATGGGGTAAGTAAAATTAACAATATTTTCCGTTTTTTATTACTTCAATGGGTGAAGCCTGCTCCATATGATCCATTTGCAAGTACTCGTTAAGTACTTGTCGCGCAGTTCCGGCTTTTTCTCCAGAGTCCTTTCGATGCTTATGTACTGCTACTGTGCTGCTGGGCGGGAGTGTCCTGGGGTAAGTGCATCCGGGAATTCGGGTTTGAAAGGGAGTTTCACGACGTAGCGTCCATCCTTTCGTTTGGTGGTCGTGGTCCTGTAGAGCTCCTCACAGAATTCGGCTTCCGCTGATTTGGGTTGAGCGGTTTCTATCTCCTCCTGCTCCCAAAACCTTTTGAGCAGCGTGCTGAGTTCGGGTTCTGTTGCCTCCGTAACTCGGGTGGAGAACGTCGAGATATGTTCTCTGACTGGACCTCTGAGTATCCAACCGAATATTGTGTTTTGGGCTACTAAGGTGCCGCAGACGTTGTGTTCTAGCCCTTCGGGGAGTATTTGGGGAGTCACATCGCTTCCTATCACGATGTCGATTTTCACCGGTGTGAAGCAGTCAGGGTCCGCAAGTTGTAGGCAGCGTAATTCCTCTATATTGCCGTTTGACACTTTAACTGTGGGTACAAAGTGAGTAAGTTGTGGGATAATGATGGCACTAGTTGTTATTTTCTGGCCCAAATTGGATGAACAAGGCGTTATTTCGCACGTTTTATTCGACCTTTGTAACACCATTCCTCCCATTCCGGAGATTTCGTAAAACGTTTCTCTGGTGGGTAGGCCTAGTAGTTTCTGTACTCGTGACGCCAAAAAGGTTTTTTGTGACCCTTGGTCGACGAGAGCACGAACTTTATGATATTCCCCGGCAAAATATATTGGGACGACTGCCGTGGGGAGTAGGGTTGTTGCGCTGCTGCTGGAAAAATGGGATGTAACTTGTTGGGTGTTGGGATCAGGTAAGTTCTCTCCCAGCGCATTTTTCCTCGCTTGTTCGGATGTCGTTGGATTCTCATGATCTATCCGACTTTGAGTCGCCATTTGGGTAAGGGTCTTTTGGGGTCTTGCGTTGGCCCTAGATGATTGGGATTGCGGTTGGAAGTGCAGGAGGGAGTGATGTCTCTTTTGGCAGTATAAGCATAAAAACTTGCTCTGACAATCATTTTTGATGTGGGAGTATGAGAGGCAATTCTCGCAATATTTATTGTCCCTTACGAACTTGAGGCGATCAGTTATGGACAGCGCTTTAAATTTCACGTAGGTTTTCATTGGGTGGTTTTGGTTACATAATTTACATGACACTTGCTGATTTAGTTCAGTGTGGAAATTATGGGTCCTATTTTTATTCATGAAAGTTGAGTTTTGGTTTATTGATTTGGGGGTGAAATTTGGCAGAGACGTTCTTGCTCTGCCCGGGCGGTAAGTGTTGAGTCTCTCCACAACTTTATATCGGGTTGTCAAGAACTCATTCATATCTGCCCACAGCGGTAGTTATTTTCGAGAACTTAGTGACTGTTCCCACAGGGAAAGGGTTTCACTGGGAGGTTTTGATGAACAAATATACACAAGGATGGGGTCCCAGTCGGAGGTTGGGATTCCTTGTGCGGCCAAAGTGGATAAGCAGTTATTTATTGTTGTTTGAAGTTTCTGAATCTGCTCGCCGTTCTCTGAGTATATCTGTTGGAGACCAAAAAGGGTCTTCAGTTGGTTATCAACCAATATTCTGCGGTTCTCATACCGCGCTTTCAATGCGTTCCAGTCTAGTTTGAAGCTTTCATCAGTCAGTGGGTATTGCTTGACCAATAGCCCTGATTGGCCTACCATTTTTTGACGCAAATTGTAGAGTTTCTGGGCTGGCGTTAGCGTGAGGTGATTTCCATAGACTGCCGCGAACATATCCTCAAAGGCCGGCCAGTCTTCGTACCCACCATGAAAGACTTCGGTGTCACATGGTGGTACTTTGAGAAAAACTTCAGAGGTGTTTGAAGTATTTGGGGGGTTTCTGGGTTTTGGAGGTAGGGCCAAGATCTGGAGAGCGTCTAAAGTCTAGGACATACAATTTTCATAACTCTCTGAGCATTTTTTATATTTTTGTTCGATTGAGCCACTTGACTCATCGTGATCTCCGGAAAGGGATACTGCTCTAAAGGATGCAACGAGTGATTCCCACAATCTGTCCAGTTGATGGATCTTGACCTTCAAAAGGGATTCTGTCTGGTCAGCTATAAGAGTTGCTGATCATGTAGATTAAAGGACTCTAATCTATTGCTTTCAAATATGAAGGCTTGGAGGCTTGCCTCTGAATCATTATCAGTAGCAGTTATGGATTTCTTTTCCATTGTGTGTGAGATGGATAATTTGGGTTGGGTCAATTATATAAAATATAACTCGTTATAATATTAGGGGGTTGAATCGAGTTTAATTATATTTAAAATTGATTTAAAATAAATCTTTGGTTATTTTATTTATTTTGTATGGGTACTGGTTTTGTCCAACTGTGAGTCAGTTGCTTTTTGCTACACTGTACTGTCCTAGCGCGTCTAAGTCCAGTAACAGTGATTTTTATGTGCAAAGCAAGAGTGTAAAAAAAGGGTGGAGCCTATTTATGTACGCGTTGGTATGTATGTATGTACTTACCTCGGCGGTTTTTTCTATGTGAATATATATATGCTATATGAGTGCGTGGTAACCGAATTATATTCGAAATGTGGCTAACGGGTAGAAAAGGGTAAACAAACCACCACGTATTTATCGGCTTTTTTTTTCTGAAATTTGTTTGATTGAATTTTTCTTTCAATACGCTTTCCTTCTGCACTTCACAGATACCTTTTCATGGTTCAAAAGAAATAAAATAAAAGTAGGAAGCCCCTGGTGGAATTCGAACCCGGCACCTTCTGGAAGCTAACAAATAGCGGCACACTCCTCTGCACGCTCGGCCACTGCCGACTACGCATGTATGCTTTCAAATGTTTAGCTTGAGCAAATAAAATACAATTAGTGCCCTCACATGTCATTATCTTTTTCGTACGTTTTCCGGATACGAAAATTGATGATAACTGTAGAAGTTTTTCTATTCGTTTTCGGATATGGAAAATTGAAGTAAACTGCACTTTCGAACGTTTTCCGGATACGAAAATTGATGATAACTGTAGGAGTTTTTCTATTCGTTTTCGGATATGGAAAATTGAAGTAAACTGCACTTTCGAACGTTTTCCGGATACGAAAATTGATGATAACTGTAGGAGTTTTTCTATTCGTTTTCGGATATGGAAAATTGAAGTAAACTGCACTGTCGGCAAAATTTACGTTTCTTTGCTGGCTTTGCTATATACATACGTATGTTTTTGCACTTGACTGAGCCAATATTAGTATGTGTTTAGGCCTTCAGCCTAAATAGTTTTTCGTACTTTTGGTGAACCGCCCTAATGCTGGCATATGTACATATGTACATGTATATACACTCATACATGCTCGTGTATATTAACAACAGCTAAGCCGTTAACTAATGTATCCCGCCGGACAATGAACCTTCGTTAAGTTTCCCCTTCACGTCAGTTATTGTCCGGCGGTCCAAACTTAGAAACCGAAAATTATATTTTTCACTTCTGTTTGGAGATCAACGAGGACACCACGCAGCTACCAGGCCACTTCGTACAGGTAATCAAAAACGCATTTGTGTATGCACACATACATATATATATATCACTGTCGAAAATAGTTGATTAAAATAAACGTTACATTACTATTTTTTTCTATTTTCTTCCATCTTATAAAACACTGGTGCGTCCAACTGCGAACCTTGCGACGCCCGGGGTTTTACAGTATGGGTCAATTTCTGTATGAGATAAAAACCGAACAAATTGTGTTCAAATGTATGTATCTACCTCTATATATATTTGGATATATATTTATAAACTTATATGTGAGGGCGACTGGGAAACGCTTCTTTTTATATGGATTTATTTAAAACTTTTTCTTTTTATATATAGCCGCACACCAATGTGTATTTAATTCGGTTGGCTGCTTGTATATATGTACATATGTACGTATACGCTAGAATATATGAGTACGTAAATACATATGTATGTATGTCGCAAGCGTTTTTGTTCGCTACTGAAAAATAGCGGCACTTAGCTGAGTGGTACAGGAATAGAGTAGATATGTAGGTATTATGTGAAATTTCACAATTGCTGAAATGTAGTTACATACATATGTTGCGCGCGAATTTTGCAGCTTCGGATTTTTGGCGATTTTATAATACGACGTTTCCACGCTTCGTAATTCCCTCTCTCATTCGTAATTCGACATCCAATTACCCTTCGAATTACGTAATTCGCTATACAAAATTTTGAGAGCGAATTACCTCATTTGTAGGTAATTCAGATCGAATTACCATGCGAATGACGAACTAATCGGTCCCTTCTCTAATATTTATCGGAAATATATCAAAGTTTTCACGACCTGGCTCCATTTGCCTGCACTTTTTCTAGCTGCAGGAAAATTAATTAATAAAATATTCTCTATATAAATAAAAAAATTTTAGAATAACTTAAATGTTTGCTTCATCTTCGATTTTTGCAGTACACAAAAATAATAATAAATAGCGAAGAACAAGAACAAGAAGTAGAGCTGCCAAACTAATTACGAATATGTGTCGTAAATAACCAATTACTTACCGAATTACTTAGAGAGCGAATAACGAAGCGTGAAAACATCGTATAAAGGTATGAGCAAATGCGTGCGTACATATGTACATGTACAGTATGCGCCAAAAGGACTGTGTGTATATGCGGATGTGTTTCGCGCTAGTTCTTCGTTTACCAGTAGATTTAGGAGTTGGAGAAGGCAAGTGAATATATATGTGCACACAGGCGTGCAAATACTTATGTGGTAGAGTATAGCGTACGTGAAAAAATGGAAAATGCCCGTTTGGAAATTCGGGACTTATGTACATTAAAATATGGCGGGCAATGGATACGAGTTTATATATACATTTGCATATAAAATGTACTACGTATGTATATTTTTATAGCGGTTTTTTGGATAAGGGAAATGATAAAATGCGCGGGGGTTGCGAGTATATGTACATACATATATTTCGGTATATATGTATGTCTTTATCGAGAATGTTATTTTACTTTAATTCACCGTACGGGAAAACCGCTATAAAATCTACATACGTATATGTATGTGCATGACAGTAAAGGCTCTGTTATGCATACTTGGCATTGCTTGAGAGTTGTCACATAAGGAATCTGTTAAATGAGCTTCGCGTGTAAGCTGTTACCCAACGCACAGCATTACATACGTAAAAGTCTGTAGGTTTTTGATTTCTACGTAAAAATGGTATAGCAGTGCATGCAATGCCAAGTATGCATAACAGAGCCTTAACTATGTGCGTACTTATGAGATTTGTGGGTACCACCTGTACTTCCGTACTACCGTCCGTCCCTGGGCCTGTCTCCGGTGTTATTGATGTTGTGGTGCTCTTGTGGTTGCTGTGCTGCGCCGCTTGTTTCCCGTTGGTGTTACCGCTTTTGCTCGTTGATGCTGCTGTCGTAACTCCAGGCGCCCAACGAGAAATTATTCAATCAAAGATGAAAAATTAAAAAAATTATATTTTATTTAATTTTTTTCCAAGATTCGAGATTTTTACTCTTTGTTTTTCACTGCACGCTATTGGTTTTTTATGTACTACGCCTTTTTTTCTGCACGATTACTTTTTGTTTTGCTCCACTATGGCTTTTTTGGTTTTTTTTGTTTGGCTTTTTTGCAGGTATTGCTGCTAGCGTTTTATTTTAATATGATGGCGCACGTTTAACGCCCAGCACTGTACTTTTTTTTAGTATAAACTTAACTTTTTCTTTTAAATTTTTCTTCCACGTACTGCTGCTAACGCTTTATTTTAAATGATGGCGCACGTTTAACGCCCAGCACTGTACTTTTTTTTTATAAACTTAACTTTTTCTTTTTAATTTTATTTTAGCGCGCCCTTTTTTCGTTTTTGTTTCACTGCACTTGTACCGTTGATATTTATTTTCACTATTGTGTTCTCAGCGTATTTTTTTTTTAATTTTTAATAATACATTTTGTCTGGTTTAAGTTTTATCAACTCTTTTTTGCGTTTCTTTACTTTTTTATTTCCCTCGACACTTCGACCCAGCGTTGCCAGGTTGACGTTTTTAACGTCATTTGGGCGACTTTTGTATCCTGTTGACGTTTGGACGTCTTCTGGGTAAAAAATGACGTTTCCTAACTTCACAGTAATTTTTCTCTGTTATGAAATCTTGTCAGTAGAACTGATTTTGAATCATTTTCCTAATAAACCTTGACAAGCTTTGTTTTTTGCAGCAGCTGCTTAAAAAAATATTTATTTTTTGGACACAGATGACTTAACCCTTATTTAGGCGCATAAAGAAAATGGCACAATTAGTCGCATTATTCAAAATGTAATGAACGCAAAAAGGCTGAAATATTGCTATGTTCCTTCTTAGCAGAACGTAATTTAGCTTTTCGACAACCGACCACATAACCAAATGTCTACAAGAAACCTTAAAACTTGCACATTATTACCCTGGAATTTAATGGGGAATCAAACTGCATACTCAAAAGAGTTCGAAAAGAGCTGAATAATAAGTTGAAAGTCTAGCTAAAATTTGGCAGATTTTTTATAATTTTTTCACAAAGTTTGAAATGTGGATTGTTTGTTATATAATGAGCTAGGCTTTTATGGAAAAATAATAAACATTAAATAACAAAAAAAAAACAGCCAAGATGTTGATGACTTAATCAGCTGATCACAAGTGTATGTACAAAATGATTTTTGTATTAACGATCTCAAACCAGTTTAGAATGAATTTTAAATGTGACAGAGCAAATGACATTTTAATATACCTTACGTACATATGTACCCTTGTATACAATAAAAGTTTAATAAGAACAATTCTTTGTGCATACATTTGAAAAAGACGTTTTTGGGTAGGAAATGACGTTTTTTCAGACCAAGAAAGAAGTTTTCTCATGCCGAAGACCTAGCAACACTGCTTCGACCTTTGCACATATATACATATGTACATACATATGTATGCATGATGACTGCTTACTGCTTTTGCTCGCTTTTGCCCGCTTTTGTCCGCTTTTTAAATTCAACTGAACTGGAGTTGGCGTGAATTTGCTTTGCTAAGGAGTATGCGTATCATGATCAGTGTTGCCGCGCCGTCTCAATGAAATGTATCCCTGACCAAGCCAAAAATTTATCCAATTTTCTTTTTTTACATATACATCTCATAATTTGTAAGAAAACCAAACATTTTCATGAAAAAGACAAGGACTTGGAATACATGTGCATAAAATCAAACATTTGTAATTTCAATTTATAAAGTACATTTTTTGTGCATAAGTATTTTGCAAAGTAAATATAATAAATAGCAAGTACACTCTAAAAAGAGCATGTAAAACTACTACTGAAAAGTATCTATTTTTCAACAAGAATCTGTATAAATATACGTATAGGATGTTCAGTATTTGATTTTGAACTTGAGATCTTTAAAATATACACATAAATACACATATATAGAATGTTTAAAATTGCAAAAATTTTCAAACTACAAATACTTTTCCTACTAATAATAAACATTACTTTATTTTAAACATTTTATGTGTAATTTTGCTCTTGCGACAAATTCGTTATGTAAAAGTAAAGAGGCAATGATTAATTTTAATACACGGCGTGCAAATTTGCACATTTTAAAAGGGGAAACTGGTTACCTCTCTCAATATGCGCAAATAAACAAAATTTTTTTAGAGTTTATTTAAAGTTTTCAGTAAAATTCATAAAAGTTTCCTTAAATAAATGAAATTTAGTTTCTTAAACTACATTGAAATCTTCTTTCTTTTTAAATCAACAAATGAAAATATGTAATATGAAAGAGATTACTACAGAAAGAGTATGGCTGCATTTCTTTATTCATTCTGAATGTTTGGAATAAACTTTTTTGTTTATTTATTCTTTAGAACGTTCCTGACGATATGTTGACGTATATTTCAAACGCATTCTGTTTATTCCGGCTGTGAAATGGGATTATCCGGAATGTATAAAGAAACGCAGCCTGTAATTTTCTTTATATATATCGTCGTTTAAAGTACAAAACCGCGTATCGTCATTCTGCAAAACCGCATAACTGACATTTGCTGCCAAAAATAGGATTTGCTCACACAAGCTCTTGGCTCAATCCTTATCCATTCGTCCTGAAATATACTAGCCAGAAACGCGATTGCTTTATAAAAAAGAGAACCATTTTGAAATATAAGTGTTTTTTCTCTCTAGAAAATAATTTATGCAACGTCACATACGCGGGTTTGCATTATCTTGATACGCGGTTTTGCATTTTGTTGATACGCGGTTTTGTACTTTAAACGACGATATGTATATTAATTAAAGCAATTGCGCTTATACCTATTTTGGTGAGATCTCTTCATATGTTCATTGCTTCGTTCACAAAAAATAAAATGCTTTAATTTCACGCTTAAGTAGCGATTCTTTATACGTTTAGAAAACGTAATGCTTTCTACCATCTTAAATGAAAATCGATTTTTGAACGAAAAAAACTTTATAGAAAATATAAAATTTTGGCCTATTTAAAAAAGTATCCACATTTATACTGACCGGAAAAAATAAGTATCCCGCAAAAATTCGTCTAAAAATGTATCCAATTGGATCCATTTAGATCCAAACGGCATCCCTGATCATGATTCAATAATACAAGGCTCGATAAACTGACAGTTGTCTCTCCCGCACCGCTCCCTTAGCAGTGGCACCGTGTTGCTTCTATACAAATTTACATTTATTTAAAATTATTGTATAAGTTTTTGTGCAATATGTTTATTTGTATATGCATATGAAGCATATTTAACTGTTTAACTGTTTTTAAATTGGATGTTTACATCAATCTCATAGCAGACTTATTTTAATTTTGAGTCATTTTGCAGTTTTTATACAGCTAAATATCACATAAATTACGTAATTCGCGTAGATATATCAATACTACGTTCAATATTTCGTTTAAAATGCCAGATTTCCTGCAAATACATTTGAATTTACAAGAGGAATTTCACTACTAATTGCGTACTTTTCTACTACCATTTTCGCACCATGAGATTTCATTCTTCCCCTTTCTCCGTCCTTCGTAAATGCAACCTTTTGTAAGGGAGTGTCAAACCGCAGCTGTCAATAATTATCTAACCTTGTATTATTGAATCATGTATGCGTATGTTCAGTGAATGTGCTTTTGTTGCTTACAGGGTTGTCGATTCAGTTTAAGTGGATCGTAAGGACCTTGTTCAAGGGGGTCGTGGGGTTGAATGCGGAGAGCACTAATATGCAAGTATATGCAAATATGTATATACCTACGTATTTGCCTAGGTAAATAACAAGAGGTAGATTTTTGCTTTAAACTTTAATAATTACGCGGTTTATTTTCTCATTGGAAATTTTAACAATAATTGGAATCAAAGTGCCGGAAGGGCGGATTGGAAAAACAATAGATGTAGATGCAGTGGCGGTCAGAACAATACTCAAAACTTTAGGCTTGCGAGATCGGGTCGCCCCGTACCATCGCTTACAATGTTCGACAAATCGAAATATACACCGCTCAAGTTTACGATATTTGAACAGAGTTATAAAAATAAGTAATTCATACCCAAGTTATGCAGCGTTTTTGCTGCATTTAAAATGCAACATTTAGCACTTTCGAACATATGTTTTCGAAGAGCGTTCATGCTATCGCATTTATCAAATGTACATTTACGCGAGTTCGAAATCGTATGCTTTTGACAAACAGCCGTGTTCCAGTCGCTCAGATCCGTATCTATTACGATCAATTCTCACGCAGCAGATAATGTGCAAAAACGCTACTATAAAGGAGAAAATAAATTTTAAACCAAAACTTCAATACAAAAATTTGAATTGTTTTAACCATGACCGACCATTTGTTTATGTATATGTTCAATTGTCGGTGCTGTCAATTAAAATTTCCTCACTTAATTAGGAAACAAAACAAACAGAATTGATCACAAATTGATCCAGATTTCTATCAGCATCACATCGATATTGAATTTTCTTAACATTTCTTTATCCAAATAACGCAGCTAGCCACTGTATGCTCGAAAATGCAATGTTGCCACTTTTTCTCATTAAACCATGTTCGAAACGTGGAAATTTTGGAAGATCACAGGGTTGCTTTTAGCATTTAGATTCTTAATGCAAAAATGGAGTTGCATTTAGTTGCATTTAGGTGACGAATTTTATATGGATAAATGTACATTTAGACTAGCCTTTAGAGCTAAATACGCTAAATGTGCTTTTACGCGTAAGCAACAACAGCCCATTATCGATACATACAATTCATTTGGCAGTATTGGAATTCATCGCAAGACAAATAGAGTTGACAATAATTAAAATTCAATTAAATGTGAAGTCATGATGTCGACAACCACTATTAAAGTGTCAATGTTTCTATTTACACAAGATTGTAACTGTCTGATTGATTATAGACTAATTTTATACATAAATTTGTATTGTTTTTTGAAGTGAATTGTTTTTGTTATTTTCTTGTTAAATGTATGTGTTATTTATTTTTGTACCAGCAGTAAAATATTGGAAAAATGTTTTTAATTGCATATTTTACTTGTTAGCGCATATTTTTGAATTTTGAGTGCATATTGTATGCGCATATTTTCTATTTTTTAGTGCATGAAATTCCGAGCCCTATTTATTATAATGATTGCGTATATTTATTATATCTAATAAATGGAACTTAGTGGGGATAATATTGACTAATGAGAAAACTGCGCGTCTGGTGAAGACTGAAAGTAAAGAAAAGCAGAAAAAACAATATGAATTTGTTATTTGTTTTATATGTTTAGATTCGCTTAAAATTACTACGGTGTATTTTTCTCAAAAATAAATGACTGAAAACATGACTGGGGCGTACAAAATTTTTGATTATTTTTTCCCCCGGCCCTGGCCTGAAGTATGTATATACAATATTGCAGCAGCTTCCTAGCTACCTTTTGTTTATTTTCCACTAATAATTACCGCCCAATTCTGCGTTTTCTTGATAAATTTTTTGTAAAGAAATTTTATCAAGATTTTTATCACGTAAAAGCTCTCTTCGCATTCTGTGTCAATATTTATAAAACAAAAAGCTCTACGGTACCCACATGACTGGAACTGATTTCATTGTCACATATGAAAAATATGAATTTAAAAGCAAAAACGCTTTTGACTGCCGTAGCCGAGAAGGTAAAGATGTCGACTATAGTTCAAATGCCGGCACATGGAGTATTTAATTATTAGAAACAAGTTTATTAATATACAAAATTTATACATTTCACATGAAATTTCAATTTGTCCATAGCATTTTCAAGAAAAGAGCTTTTGATTTCTGTGCTAGAATACCAATTCTTGATAAATAAAAAAATTTACAAATTATAAAGATTTTCAATTTATCTAGTGCACAGAATCGGGCTGTTAGTATACTTTAGAAATATTAACGGAAATAGAGCCATGATTTCGTTCGTTTTAGAGTTGAAGCAGGTAGTGATTTTTTCTTCAAACTGCATTTCCCTAAGTGCGGAGTTATGTGGTTTAGTTGGGATTTCCCTGAACACCAGATATTTCGTAACTACGTACGTTCTTCATAAAATTTTATTTTGTAAGAGTTTTGGATGTGCACCTACATAAATGAGATAAACGATGCGGGTGCTCCATTTGCGATCACTCAACAGCTTATCCTGAAAACTATTTAGGGCATTGTATGGAAGATGTTTTTTCGCTTATGCAAGAAATTACGTTATATTGCTCATTCTGCGCTACTTTTCAGTAAATAACTATGTACTTATGTATGTATATAAGTACATGCATATAGATATGCACATATATACATATGTGTGCACACATACACATATGTGTTGGCATTGGTTGATCATCAACTGTTTCATATTAAATCAATACCGCTGCTTTGTATGACTGAGCAGCGGCGTTGGCTTAGTAGTATCGATACCTAAACGAAATTAGAGGAAGACTGAACACCAGCGCATAGCGTGCTTTCGGAACCGTTCAACTGCCTCGTTTGATGGTTTCGTGCACGATCATTCGGAGTCCAGGTTTGCCGAAGTCAATATAAGTATGAGCTGTTATAAGCATCGTTCACTTGTGGTGGCTGTATTTGCAAGACAGCAAGCTTTGCGCTGGTGTTCGTTCATCCCCCGTTTTTAACGTGGGTAGGCTTAAAGTCACAAAAACAGCACCCTTTGCCAATGTCTGGTGGGCATGGATATGAAATGTAGACCTCCATTTTATTGAGTTTTCTTTACATACATACACACATATTCTTATTCTATTTACGTGTTTATATTTTTGGTTTCTTATTAATATCCTTATAATGGCGAATCAAAACATAAGAAATAAAAAATTTATATTGTCTTTTCTGCTTTTCTTTACTCTCAGTCTTCACCACACGCGCACTATTCTCATTAGTCAATATTATCCCCACTAAGTTCCATGTATTAGATATAATAAATAAACGCAATCATTATAATAAAATAACATGCAGATACTCCATTATACTGAGAAGTGTACGCTTGGAATATACTTTAACTACACGTATATATGTATGTCACGACGACCGTTCCAAGCTTTCAAAAAACGGGGCAGATATTAATCGAGCGACGAGAGCGTTCAGATCCAAACAATGTGGAGAAATAGACTTCTTTAACCATATACTACGTTTATACGTAAGCTATTTGCAAGTAAAAATAATTTACAAATACCTAACTCACTGTTTATTCGATGGTGAAAAATTCTTTTTTAATATTGCCTGATTATAAAAAGGCAATAATATGACCATCGAAAAGGAAAATAAAGTTAAAAATGGCAACGTCTTGATTATAAAAAGGCAATAAGATGACCATCGAAAAGGAAAATTAACCTAAGAATGGCAGCGTCTTGCGCTTATTTGCAAATAGTACCACTAATCAATACTTATTTGCGTGATTTAGATAAAAAATTAACTCAGCGTTTATACGGCAAAGTTTACCATTTTGAAAATTGTTATTTGCAAATAATGCGTGCGTATAAACGCAGTAATAGATTAATGATAATCATAAAAACTTCAACGATCTCTTAACAGCTTTTATTCCATATTTGTGGGTCTTATTATAAATTCCAATATTTCGGTACCAAGTATCGAAAGTATTGGATACTCTCCAAATCGGTACCGAGTATCGATCAATACTTAAAAGTACCGACTCAGCACATCACTTATTACGTTTATACGTAAGCTATTTGCAAATAAAAATAATTTGCAAATACCTAACTCACTGTTTATTCGATGGTGAAAAATTATTATCATAAAAAGGCAATAATATGACCAGAGCTGGGTCGTAATGATTCCTTAAGGAATTAAATTACTCCCAATTACAGATTACAAGGAATTGTAATTAGGAATCAATTCCTTCGGTCCAAAGCAAAGGAATCGATTACTTTTTCATTTCCTTGAAGTAATTTCAAATGTAATTGTTTTTTTCTTTAATTCCATTACAAGGAATTTCATATTGTAATTGGAATAAATTACGTGCTAGTAATGTAATTTTTTTCCAATTCCTTTGAAAGGAATTGAAAATGTAATTGATTTTTTTTCAATTCCATTACCTGGAATTGCAAGAGTACTTTAGTTTTTTCCAATTACTCAAAGGAATTGTAAAAGTAATCGAGAAACTGAAAGTTCATTCACGAATGTACAATGTGGAATTTTTGTCGTGGTCAAAGATTAAAATCGAAAGCACACATTGGACATCTTCTATGTATATCTATATATATAAAAATGTTGTGTTCGTATGTCACGGCCATCAAAACCCGAGAACGGCTGAACTGATTTCAATATTTTTTTTATTATTCGGTATAATACCAATGATACCGCAAAAATTTGGAGGGTTGCCACCTATTTTAAAATTTTTAAACCCAAATATCTTGATAAAATTAATGAATTATGACAGTATGGGTATCAAGTTAAAGAGGTTTAAGAAAGATAACTGCTGGAAGTATTTTTGACGAGGGTTGCCACCTATTTGATAATTTAAACTCAGTCAATTTGATAAAAAAAATGAAATATTGCCATGTGGGTGTCAAACTAAAGAGTTTTAAAGTCGGGATTGAGTATAGCCATGCAACTGTAACTGCATACCCAGCGCAACGACTATACCCCATTGCACTCCCAAAATTATTTACAACAGTTATCTTTCTTAAACCTCTTTAATTTGATACCCATATTGTAATATTTTATTTATTTTATCAATGTAATTTAGTTAAATTTTCAAATAGATGGCAACCCTCCTCAAACATATTTTCGGCAGTAAGCCTTC
>NW_016168570.1:0-360 GCF_001687245.7 Rhagoletis zephyria
CTCGTCATCATGCAACTCTTCAGTAGCCGGTGCTTCCTCCATCTTCCAAAAGTTCCGGACCAGATCTTCCGGACGAACCTTTTCTTCACCTAGCAACGCGCTGAGTGTGAGCGAGGACAAGTTCGATGTGGACGCCGATGTCACCAGGCCGAATACTACCCAACCAAGAAGGGTACGCTGGGCGAAGGGCTCATCTAGTCTTCCACCGATGACTTCGCCCTCTACAACGCTCCCCCACGTCCGCGCCAATTAGAACCTCAATACTTCCTGGTGTACCAAACTCACTATCTGCATAATGTAGTCCTTTCAAGTGTGGCCACTGGGTGACGTCAACCTTAACTGCAGGAGTCAGCGAAGTGA
>NW_016168570.1:374-1116 GCF_001687245.7 Rhagoletis zephyria
CCCGACCAAGGGCTGTTGTTTCGGCGATCTGACCCCGTTTAGGTCGGCGAAGTATCTCAGAAGTTGCTCGTCCATAGGGCTACATTCACTACGTATACTTTTACTCAGGGCTGGCATCGAGTCAAACCGAGGGCCAGAAATCTACACCTGCTGTGTATGCCAGAGACGACTACACACAACTCCAACTCAGTCAATTGTAATGCCTGCGAGGGGTGGAGTCACCTTAGAGTCTGCTCAGGACTACGGACACATCGACAGTGGACCACGTCGTACGTGGCCCCCTATTGCTCAAACAGAGCAGCCTCCATGGCTAACTTCAGTCCACCTGAGCAGCCTCACACAGTCACCACAGCACAACAACATAATAACACCACAGACCATACCACAGCCACGACAGACCACATAACACACACAACCGCACCACTACCCACACGCCGGCACCAACAACTCCTGGTTCCCCCTACAATCTTCACGGTATGTCAGACCAGGATATTCCGTAATGCGACATCAGTCAATTGCAACACCTGCCTTGGCTGGTGCCACTTTAGGGCATGCTCAGGTCTGCGTACCACGTGAGATTGGACTGGGAACTTCGAGGGCCCGTGTTGTGCTGCTCGGTCGCAGACCTCAACTGTGACGCCTCCTGCCACCACCACAGGGCGGCAACCATCACAGCAGCGCACACAGCCAACGGCGGTAAGAACACACACATCCCTTACACCCCACATCACGACACGTCTCC
>NW_016168570.1:1195-1426 GCF_001687245.7 Rhagoletis zephyria
CCGGGTACAACGTGCACCGTCGAGATCGCGAGCGAGATAATGGTGGTGGCTTAGCGTTCATCACGCACCACACCGTGCAGTATCGTCTTATCGAAGCAGACATCGACCGCAGGGATACCACCCTAGAATGTCAGGGCATTGCTATCCGGTCAGGCGATGTTGAGATCGAAATATTTAATATATACATACCCCTGTCACCTGCTGCCGGGCAGGATATCACCCTGATATAGG
>NW_016168570.1:1451-2262 GCF_001687245.7 Rhagoletis zephyria
ACCTACCCATAGTCATCTCGATAGATAAACCAACCGACTTTGCCTCCGCCAAACACCGGACCTATATCAACTTCTCTAAAGCTGATTGGAAGAGTTACACGGAGTTTACTGAAAACACCTTCACAGCGCTTCGCACACCAACCGATGTCCATCTCGGTGAACGTAAGTTCCGCAGGGCTGTCACTGCTGCAGCAGCTCGCTTCATACCGGCAGGATGTATAACGGACCCACGTCCAAACTTCCCTGCCGAAGCGGCTGTTCTAGCCGATGAGCGTGATGGCCTTCGTCAGGCCGATCCCGGAGATCCCCGCTTCAGAGATCTCAACGCGGAGATTCGGCAACTAGTAAACGTACATAAGCGGAAGAAGTGGGAGGAGCATCTGAAGACCTGTAACTTCACCTCTGGTGTGAGTAAACTTTGGTCAACCGTGAGGTCACTGTCCAATCCGACGAAGCACGACGACAGAGTCGAAATTTCCTTCGGCGACCATGCTTCGTCGGACCCGGAGCGATGCGCAAGCTATTTTAGCCGGCAGTTCATACTGCATCCTCCGGTGGACAAAGCCAAGCGTCGAGTGACCAGAAGGCTGCACAAACTGCCAACAACCTGTGCCCCCTTGCTTTCACTTGCGGTTCAAGTGGCCATCAGGAAGGCGAAAGCCTCCAAAGCCATGGGTCCCGACGGAATATTCATGCTGATGCTGAAAAACTTGGGCCCTGCGGGATAGCGTACCTAACGGAGGTCCTCAATTTGTCATCTGGAAGGTGGGGAGAGTGGTCCCACTGCTCAAACCGGGGAAACCTGCCAACA
>NW_016168570.1:5475-12530 GCF_001687245.7 Rhagoletis zephyria
CTGGCAACATACAAGGCAATAGGCCGGCCGGTTTTCAACTACGCAGCGCCAGTGTGGTCGCCGGGGACGCTGTGGACGAAGCTACAGACTGTACAGAACACCGCACCCAGGACAGCGACAGGATGCCTCCTGATGTCGCCCGAACATCATCTCCACGACGAGGCACAAATGCTCCCCATAAAGGAGCACAACATAATGCTCTGCAAGCAGTTCCTGATCGGGAGCCACTGAAGTGGCCACCCAAACAGACAGCTGTTTGCAGAGCAGGCCGCGCCTAGGCACGTCAGGAGGTATCTATATGAACTGACGGACGAAGTCCAGAGGTTCATCAAGCAACCTCTGGACCCGTCAGCTTACCGACTGGCCCTGAACGGCATTCACAGGGAGTCAGTCTCGAGTTATGTAGACTCTAGACCTGTGAATGCCGGTCTAGGCATACCGCTCCCAGACATAGACGAGACGGAGCTTCATCTGCCTCGGGAGACACGAACGACAGTAGCCCAACTCCGCTCTGGCTACTGCAGCAGATTAAACTCCTACCTGAGTAGATTGAATGAGGATGTGCCAAATGAATGTCCGGCATGCGGAGAGAGCCCACATGACTCGAAACATCTCTTCGCATGCCCGGAAAACCCGACAACCCTAACGGCTTTGTCCTTGTGGACCAACCCAATAGAAACTGCACGCTTCCTAGGGCTGCCGTTAGTGGAACTTGACGACAACGACTAAAATACCAACCGATCTGGGCGGGGTTGTTGTAGCCGCTACAACAACAACAACGGCAAAACCAGTGCTTCAATTTGCATCTAAAATTCTGTAATTTTTGACCCTAAAGTGATCGTTACGCTGCCTTTGGCTGGGGTGCTGACTGTAGCTCCAACACCTCAACCTTCACATTACATTTACGTCGATATAATTTCAAAGAGTTTGCCAAGCGATCCGTGACGAAACTAATCTGCGATCCAGGATCGCACATGATACAAGCCACACGCTGAACTGATGCATCTCCATATGCATATGCGCGCGCTGTTGCAAGGAGAGTGACAGCTGGGAATTGGGCAACGCAGGGTCTCGCAGGTACCGCTAATCATGACCCTGAATTCGTCTATATTTGACCTGTTTCCTCTTTCAGTGCTGGTGGTGCCGGCGCAGAGGAAGGCACGGTCATGTTGTCAGATTTGTATCGGCATAGGATTGTTATGTTTGCGACCACAACTCCTGCAGCCACCGATGGCCATTGTCTTGAGGAATGACCTGCTCGAAGACAATTATAGCAAAGCTTAAGATTCCTCACTGCATAAAACCGTTGCTGTGTACTCATCGCTGTGAGGGTAGGGCACCACCGCAATGTGCACACTGTCCTGCTTCGGTGGCCACCACGTTTGATTTCACCGATCGTCGCGCCGACTGTGCAGTGGATGGATCCGGACATATGCTGTGAGCTCGCCTTTCAAGATACTTCATCAGGTCATCCAGTTTGGGTATTTCATTGGAAATGCACTTCATGCACCAGTCACGCTTCGTCGCGTGTGGAAGTTCCGACACCACAATAGGCACAGCTAGTGCATCCCACTGGTTTACAGGGATTTCCATGACACGCAGAGCTCGTAGCGACTCATGCAATGTGTCGACGATGGCAAGTAAAGCTCTAGATGTTTCTTCGGTAGCCGCTTTGAGGTTTAGGAAACGTGCCACATGTATCTCCGCAAGCTGCTTCCTATTATCGAAGCGTTCTTTCAGAGCATTCCACACCTCCTCGTATCCGCCTGAATAGATACCTCCAACCAATGGTACTTTGCTCGTACTAACGGCCTGCCGCAATTTACCCAACTTGAACGCTTCCGGATAAGAAGACCGATGCACGATCGTTTCGAAGACATCTTTGAACGCCAACCAATTACACATATCGCCGTCAAAAGTTGGAATCGCCAACGGGTATAGTTTCAAATCCATCTAAATTCGAAGTGGGGCAGTTGGGTGCACTACCACTTACTATGGCCATAGGAGCCCCTCTGGATGACGCAACTAAGCGGTTAATTCTGCCGCATTCCTCGCCATACAACCGCTCGACGTTTTCCCACAACACATCGTGTGGACCAATCTCTTCTCCTGACGCTGTTCCCACAAGATGGTTGTGATTATCCACAAATCTCACAAAATGCGACTCGAGTGATCTCAACTCCTGCTCGAGCTGGAACACATCCCAGGTCTTGATGGTGGCTTCGGAAACACGCGCATGTATGCGCTTAATCGCTTTCACGCCAGATGAACGCAAATTCAGTTCCGTCATACCGTGCTTGTACACAACTTACTTCTTCTTTTTTGTCCTCACAGGAGGCACCAAAATATTAGAGATTAAAAGGACTGCAACTCCGTTTTATGTGATGTGTGCTACTCGCACGTTTATTTCAATGAAATAGAAAGAAGCTATATTCTTAGTTCTGCTTTTAAACAAAATTCCTTGAGGGTAGAATACCGTATTTCGTGAAAATAGAAAATAACACGATGTCAGATTACTCGACTATCGATTGTTTAGGGCTGCCAACTAAAGCATGTACAAATGTTATGGTCACTTTACACCAGGTATATGTATACAACTTAAATAGTAGGTTTAACTAGCGCAATCCACAACAGTGTTTACAATTAAGTCACATTTATTTATTTCACGCACGTTTAGATGATAAAATCGATGCAATTTGCATCAACATATTTGGTGAATTTCGCAACTTAAACAACAAATTCCTTAAAACTATAAGAGTGCGCGGGTCGGGGTCTTCACTTTTAGAATTAAAATACCGCCCCTAAGACCCCCCAAATTTTTCTTTTATTTTTTAATCTATTTATTGTTGAGAATAGTTAAAAAATATCAAAATCTTTGTCTTCCATTTTCTTATCATTAGCAACCTTTTTCTTGTATTCATATTTTAATTTGGTCAGCCAATGGGCAATAAATTCCAACTGGCGTATTAAAGAAGATAAAATATGACTTATACTAGGTTCACATATAAGTAGATCACCCTCATTTTCGAGCTTAACACCCTAATCTGTAATTATAACAAGAGATTAGCCATATAAAATTCGTCCCTTGTTAATCTGTAATTATAAAATAATCTCAGATTTAACCGATGACTTTTCGGTGTCCATCCTAGTTTTTATCGATTGTTTTTGCGAAAGAGAGGAGAAATGCCAAATGTAAAAGTAAACAAAAATGAACGCTAGCAAGTAAAAGAGGTTTGTAAAGGTATTTTTAATAAAATGTTAAGTTAAAATATATTTATATTGCTTATTATAGCAGAAAAACGTGATCACGGCGGCACAGAGAAGAAACATAATTTTCCTTGAGATGTGAGAATATCAAGCACAACAAATTTGACGGCTAATAATCAGAGATTTGCCTGTGTAAACGGGGTGATTAAAAAACGAGCTTTGATTGAGATAATATTGATATGTGAACATAGTTTTAGAGCTGGAAGACTATCGATGGTCGTGGTCGTGGCCATCTATAGTTTCGATAGTGGATAATCAAAACCATCGCTGCTATCGAAAATGTCGACACTATCGATAGTTTTGATTAAAACAGTCCAAAAATTAAACATAGCAACTTTTATTGAAAATGAGATCAGAATGGCTAAAGGGCCATTTACATAAGACTTTCCTCGCTTTGCTTGAGAGTTCACACTTTGACAACAAAGCGTGAAACGCGGAAGGTATGCTAGAATAAACGCTTTGAAAGCTTTTGCGTTCTCCTTTTCCTACATATTTTTTATCTGTAAAATAGATAACATATAATAATATGCATTAATAATAGCATTGTCGGCCGCTGTGATGTAGTGGTAAGCAGTACGCGCTTCCACTCCGCAACGCCTGGGTTCAAAGCCTGGTCAAACATCGCAAAAAAATATAGAAAAAAGGTTTTTTCTTAACAGCGGTCGTCCCTCGGCAGGCAATAGCAAACCTCCGAGTGTATTTCTGCCATGAAAAACAGCTTCTCATAAAAATACAATCGCCGTTCGGAGTCGGCGTAAAACTGTAGGTCCCTCCGCTTTGTGTGACAACATCAAGGCGCACGCCACAATTCGGAGGAGAAGCTCGGCCAATCTATTATTATAAATAGCAATAAAAATTCCTATTTACCCTATTTTTGTCATTAAATGCAAATGCAAGCGCACGAGGAAAGATACATGTAGACAGCTGATTTCCAAAGCGGGCAAAAGTTGAAAGTTGCCCAATATTTTGCTTTGTTTTGCTTCAAACGTTTTTTATGCGAGCATACTCATCGCTACATCGATCTTATATGTCAAAGCAAAGAACTATCAAGCAAAGCGAAGAAAGTTGTATGTGAATCTGCCTTAAGATATGACGACCTTTTTTTTAAGAAAAAAAGTTTATCAACGATTTTTAGCTTCAAGTAGCATCTGCGTTTTGAAATATGTATGTTACGGAATAATATATGTATGAGTGAAAACTATCGATATATATCATAAAAACGTACGAAAGAAAAGGAACACATACGTTTATAAATAAACATGTACACGACACATTTACAAAAACGGCACTCAAGTACACAATACATTGACAAAAACGGTACCAGACTGTCTCGCTTTGATTTCGGAATGCTTACACATTGAGATGTTAGCTTACTACCAATATAGAAGTATTACATATATGATGTGCTGAGTTAATACTTTTAATTATCCAATACTCTCGATACTCGGTACCGAAACATTTAGGTTTCGAATAAAAGCGTACATATTCCAAAAATATGGAAAAAACGCCTATCAAAACCCGAATTTNGCCTGGTCAAACATCGCAAAAAAATATAGAAAAAAGGTTTTTTCTTAACAGCGGTCGTCCCTCGGCAGGCAATGGCAAACCTCCGAGTGTATTTCTGCCATGAAAAACAGCTTCTCATAAAAATACAATCGCCGTTCGGAGTCGGCGTAAAACTGTAGGTCCCTCCGCTTTGTGTGACAACATCAAGGCGCACGCCACAATTCGGAGGAGAAGCTCGGCCAATCTATTATTATAAATAGCAATAAAAATTCCTATTTACCCTATTTTTGTCATTAAATGCAAATGCAAGCGCACGAGGAAAGATACATGTAGACAGCTGATTTCCAAAGCGGGCAAAAGTTGAAAGTTGCCCAATATTTTGCTTTGTTTTGCTTCAAACGTTTTTTATGCGAGCATACTCATCGCTACATCGATCTTATATGTCAAAGCAAAGAACTATCAAGCAAAGCGAAGAAAGTTGTATGTGAATCTGCCTTAAGATATGACGACCTTTTTTTTAAGAAAAAAAGTTTATCAACGATTTTTAGCTTCAAGTAGCATCTGCGTTTTGAAATATGTATGTTACGGAATAATATATGTATGAGTGAAAACTATCGATATATATCATAAAAACGTACGAAAGAAAAGGAACACATACGTTTATAAATAAACATGTACACGACACATTTACAAAAACGGCACTCAAGTACACAATACATTGACAAAAACGGTACCAGACTGTCTCGCTTTGATTTCGGAATGCTTACACATTGAGATGTTAGCTTACTACCAATATAGAAGTATTACATATATGATGTGCTGAGTTAATACTTTTAATTATCCAATACTCTCGATACTCGGTACCGAAACATTTAGGTTTCGAATAAAAGCGTACATATTCCAAAAATATGGAAAAAACGCCTATCAAAACCCGAATTTTAAAGCCAATAGAGCTTTTTATACTGATTCATATGAAAGATGTATATATGACGGTTCGAGGCCAAAGTGCAGAGAAACTCTTACTTGTTTGAAGCATTTTTGTTCCAGCTGAATCGGACGATATCATTTTTGTAAGCCTGTGGCAGATTCTGTAACCAGTTAGCGACAATTTTCGAATCGGTATCGGTTTTGTTGACGTATGATATGAAATATTTTTACGTCAACAAGTGCGATATCGATCCGAAAATTGTCGCTAACTGGTTACGGAATCTCCCTCCTGGAAGGCTTCTTCATCCGTCAAAGTATTTTTTTAACCTTGGACCGACTAAGGTTAAAACTGATAAAATAATATTTCTCTGTTGCGATAAGTTCAAGTGTTTTAGCCGATATCATATAAATTAGTAATGAAAGTTTTTTCTAAACTATAAATGCATATAATGGCGAAGGTTTAATGTAAAGAATCTGTATCGGGTACCGATAAGAAAGTATTAGGTATCGAAACCTTTTTTAAGTATTGGGTACCGACAATTCAGCACATCACTAGACAGCAGTTTTATTTGCCGCTCTCAGTTGTCAGCTCTAAGGTGACGTCACGCCAAAATTACTCTCACGAATTCTGCTGCAATCGGCGCAATCTTGTATTCTATCATTCTTGGACGAATAATGCGAACAGCGAGAGAAAAGAATGAGCGATAAACTTCAGAACGTTCTATAGTTGCCATCACTGCGAGCGCAGGTATATAAGGCCGCCGCTACAGCGAAGTGAGTTAGTTGAAAGTGAGCAAGCTACCAGACAAGTCAGTTGCGAATAAGCAAGCTATAAGTTCAGTTGTGTTAGCAAGTTTTGGAAAGTGATTTAATTGCCTTAACAAATATTGTTGTTACTGCATAAACAAGTATTGTAAGGTGTTTGTTGTACAATAACGTTAATTATACTGTAATTTGGCATGATCCAACTACACAAGATCTGACAACATGAAGCAAAAGAAAAAAGTTATTTTCTGGCTGACGTTTGTAATTTCGGCGCCATGTTATTGGGAAAATTTTAGTTTGGCATCCCCCGCGTACAAAAAAAAGGTGTCTATGGGGGGGTAGGGGGTGTTCTCCTGATTGCAAATATATATACTTTTAGCCGCAGGAGGCTTATAGTTTTTATGTTATTTGTTGTTAAAATTTGTAAATTGAACTAACCTCTCGGCGCTATTTCAAACAATAAACACTATATTTATGTAGACACTTCGGCAAAATAGTTACATTAAAACCCCGCACAATGAAATGTAAAAATCTTTTACATTTATGATGTATTTTTAGTAAATTAAGTAAGTTTTAATAATTATCACGCA
>NW_016168570.1:18185-19034 GCF_001687245.7 Rhagoletis zephyria
AACGGTATTATTTTTTTCGGGTGGAAATAATATTCACTGGTGTTATTGTAGTTCAAAGTACACAAATGTAGAAAACGTACATCGTTAATTTGATAAATAATGAAAATTTGTAATAAAAAATCGCGCGATTTTTTATTACAAATTTTCGCCTGCGGCGCTTTTTCCATAAAAATTAGTACTTCGATAAATAATGAAAATTTTTAATAAAAAACCGCGCGATTTTTTATTAAAAATTTTCGTCTGCAGCGTTTTTTCCATAAAAATCAATACTTCGATAAATAATAAAAAATTTTAATAAAAATTCGCGCGATTTTTTATTACAAATTTTCGCCTGCGGCGCTTTTTCCATAAAAATCAATACTTGATAAATAATGAAAATTTTTAATAAATAATCGCGCGATTTTTTATTAAAAATTTTCGCCTGCGGCGCTTGTCAGTTTTTTTTTTTATATATTGGGGGTATTTAACCCCATACCCTCCTTTACTACTAATTCAACGCTGAGCAGGAAAATGGGTACGATAAAAACTATTCTCTTTTATTGTTATTTTCTTAGATGTGGCTGCACTCTTCTAATGTCAGTGTGAAACCATGGTTGAATCAACGGTTCTGTATTCACAATGTGCGTATACATATATAACTCTATAATGTCCTCTTTTCCCTCAGCTTTTGAGCAGTGTTTACATTCCAGGCTACATGGTCGGCGGGACATGGCATCAGCATTACCGTGGACACTTCCCTTGCGGTGCTCAATAGCGAAGTCATAACTTTGCAGTCTCTAAATCCACCAAGCTAGCTGTCTTTCTGGATTCTTAAACTGTAGTAGCCACTTCAGCGCCGCATGGTCCGTT
>NW_016168571.1:0-18023 GCF_001687245.7 Rhagoletis zephyria
AACACTTTTCAGTAGTAGTTTTACATGCACTTTTTAGAGTGTATATAAAAGCGATATACAAGGTCAGCATAAACATCGTCGATGTTAGTTAAGTCTAAGGTGGATTTTTATATTGGAATCTCACTTTTGTGAAAACTTCAGACAGGTCGTATTAAATATAAGCCCTCGATATGCTTGCTTTTGGTGGTGTTAGAAAAGAGATACGCCAAATCACCGTAACTCTTGATGAAAATCTTATACCACCACTAGAGAATGTTATGTAAAATAATTAAATTTTTTTTCTTGTTCGTCTTTTGTATACTTTCTTTTTTGAAGTAACTGAACTCTCAGGTTTCTTTTTTTTAATTGTCTATGTAAATTTTATTTTTTGAGCCTTGCTGAGTTTCTCAGTTTACTTTGAAATTCAAATAGTAAAAAAGACTGTTGCATTAAGTTATGTTGGGCGAGAGTCCTTAGTTATACCGCATGAGATTTTCATTTGTTGTTAACATGTGGTCCATTCACAACTAAAAAATATGAATCAACTCAACGCCTTGAATATTGCTCTTCGCCGCTATGGCAAAATATCACCAGCCCATATTCGTGCAGTCTGTTAAGCATTGCAGGATAGACACGATGCTATTCGCGCTAAAGGTGGCTAAATCTAACAGTAATACACTTTTCTTAAAATTTGAGAACTTTTTATGATGATCTGATATTTGTAAATAAATAAAAAACAAAAAAATTTACAAAACTATAGAATTTTCAATTGGTAACACTTTGGGCGCTTACCCCTGTAAAGTCAAAAATCTTCAAATCTGAGAGAAAAAATGTTTGCCTTGGTTTCGTTTTCGGCGATTTAGGTCAAATGCATAAATTTATTTTATTAATTTTTTAAAGAAAACATATCGGACTTTTTATTTTAATAAAAACAAAATATAAGCTCTGGTAAACATCTGGCGAAACATCTTTTTACCTATCTTTAAATTTTTGAAGGTACTTTGTTATTTTGTAGCGCTCAATTAATCTTTTCATGCATCCTAATTTTATAAATTTAACTTATAAGCAATTTTTTCTTCTGCTCTAATTTTGAACATAATTTCTATTATCGTTGTTTGATTTTCCCAGCAGGGAAGCTTTGATACCCTGAAATTATTAAATAAAAGGCAGCTCAAAAATATTTCAACGTTTATGCCCACTTCTGCATAACTTTCAGCAATTTACCTTTCTTAAGAGGTCCACACTGCTCGTCCATATGTTGTCACATCCCTGCAAATATCTATGAGTTTACGAATTTCTATTCGCCCGCCGGGTAAGTAAGTGTATACACCTATGAATGGCATAAAGGTTCAACCATAGTACACATACACAATTCACAAGAACAAAAATAATATATAATAATAAACTTGCAAAGCACACATGCATACATGCATGCGTACCCTCACTAAAACATTTAATAAATACCTTTCAACACAAACACACGAACAGAACGATGCCTGCATTACCACAGGGTTTTAACAAACACACGCATACACGCCCACGCAGAAAATAGTGTAGCATACCAACAGGCGGTGAAATTGAACAATTTGCGAAAAGGTATTGTCACCGAGGANCCACGCAGAAAATAGTGTAGCATACCAACAGGCGGTGAAATTGAACAATTTGCGAAAAGGTATTGTCACCGAGGATATTCTCTCGAAAAAGCATACATTGTGCTGTTTCATACATTTACATAAATACATAGCCACACACACACACGCGCAACCATACTTTTATTCTTGATTTTGTCCTACACAATAGTATTCCATTCATAAATATGCGTAATTCTCGTGCGCATTCCCCTTCCTGCTATTCTTCAACACCTTAGGGCTTTTGCCTGCCAACTGTATTCACAGTATAACCTTCGGCTGACCACTTGAAGCTTATTCATCTTTATCATTCCTTCCAAGCATTCTTGCTGCGGTGGCATCTTAAGCAGCTCTACTTTGCCAGCCGCTGGCCACAAGCTGACAAAGGGATGGGCCGGGAGAGCCAAGATGGTAAACCAAAATTGTCCTGGCATATGAACACCTTTTTTCAGTTATGAAATTCATAATTTGATCCAGGGGTAAATACATTTTATTATGATTTTTATACTCCCATCGCATCATACCAAGTGTGTGTGCGTCTTAAGGGGAGTAAGTATGTAGATAAAAACAAAGTATTGCAAAATGAAAGCGTAAGCGAAATTCAGTCAACCTGGGCACAGGTTGTGTCCTTTTGCTAAGTGGAATATTACAAGATGGCAACGAATGGACAGTCCGAGTGCACTTCATAGACATCTACGGTCGCCAAGACATTGGCAGTCAGTCAATGTTGTCCCTTAGCTTATTTCGTTGTTCGCATGTATGTAAGAATGTGTTTTTGTGCGCTTGTCAGCCGTTTAGGTAAGTGGCTGTTGTATATTTGCGTTTAATATTTTCCACATAAACATATTTTTATTTATTTAGGACAATGCTGGCATATATTTATAGCAGAAGCAGCAGCAGAAGCGACTACAGCAGCAATGTTAAAAAGGTGTCCAAAGAGGATATACTACAGCATAGCATATGAAAATATTCCAAGTGTGGTAGCATATAAATATGTATGCATGTATTTATTATGTGGAAAAAGGTTGCTGGCGAAAAGCCTACTTATGGGCATTGTGAACAGCTGCAGTTTATGTTTGAAAGGTAATCTTTGGTAATGGAGTGTGCCTTCAATAATTTTTATTAGGTAGGCGAGGGCATATTTATGCGCGAAAGCAAGAAATTACTAAGAAAAGAAGAAAGCTGTTTAAACATATTTTCACAAAATTGTGGCGGTTTATGTGAACCAGGTAACTGCTGAAACAGGACCGTCTTTGGCATCTACTCTTAAGTACTAAAGTTATTTTATGGAAGGTGCGAGAAAGGCAAAAAAAAAAAGCAATGTCTCATCGTGTTTAAAGATGCGAACAACTACTCAAGCAACCATTTAATAATAAGCTCCTGAAAGCACTTGCATTTAACTTTTTATAAAGACACGAAATCATAATTTTTTAATCTTAGATTTAACTTTGACATGACTAGTCGTAGATGATTTTCTAGAAGGTGAGTATTGATTACTATCATTTTAAAGTAGCTACATGTCGTAAAAACGATTCAGTATGAATCTTTGATATCGAAAATTTGAGTGAAAATACCCAAAATATGGAGCTCGATAGAAGCATAACGCGGATTGGGGTTGCATTTGAGAAAATTTTAAAAGATTGAAGAATGATTTTTTTTTGTAGCTAAAGATTTTCTGGTGAATTTCTATAGACATTGGGCCGTAAGCAATTGCTTTTTCTTAAAATTTCACATCTTTCACTTAAATTTATTTAAAAAAAAAATAGAGTAAAAGATCTGAAATTTTAAAAAAAAAGCATTTGCTTGGTTTTTATGCATACAGCCCATTATCTTTTAATTTTTTATTAAATTAAGACTAGTTATTATACATAAAATAATCGATTTATTAAATATGAAAGTTTGTACGTTTGTGTGTTTGATTGTTTGGGGCTCCATCACGTGAAAACAACTAAAAGGATTTGTCTGCAATTTTGCACACAGATTGCTTACGACCTTGATTGTAAGATTGGATACTTTTTAAGACTTGCTATTGTTAAAAAAGTTAAATTAAATTAATAAGCTCAATCAAATGTTACAAAACACGTGTCAAACGAAAAAATAGTTTAATAAAGCTAAATTTCGAAGATGTTTTTGAACAGGGTTGCCACCTGCTTGAAAATGAAGCTTTGAAAATAGATGGTTTATGACCTGGGCTGAAAAATACCCTACTTCATTACCCGCTTCCCCCTTCAGAACAAAATTTACATACATATCTCTGGAAGTACTTGTTGGAGAGTACTGGACCTTGGTATGGAGATATGAATATAAAATCAATCCCATACTCATGGAGAAAAATTAGAGTTATTGGACAAGGAGGCGTCGCAGATCCCATGCAAATTGATTTTTTTATGCTGCATAACTCTGTATGTATCTATTGCAGAGGACTGGAACTTGGCACCTATGTTGGTGTGTATACTAAATAAATTCCATACTTATGGAGAAAAGTTGCGGTTATTCGAAAAGGGGGCGTCGTACTCTCGTACAAATTCAATATTTTATACTGCATATCTCTAGAGGTGTTTATGGTAGAGTACTGTGACTTGGTATTGGGATATATAAAATCAATTCAACTTTCTTCATACATATCTCTGGAAGGATAGAAAATATCTGGAAGTATTTTAAATTTGTTGTGGGCTTCAGTATAATGCGGCATTATCTTTATTCTTTAAACGACAAGGAATTTTTTGATGAGACTTAATAAGAATATTGACATGATAGTATCGGAACTATTTCTTGTACGTTTATTTGCCAAAAGTTCTTCAATGGCTCGGCTATTATTCCATATGTATGAAGACATACTTATGTGCCTTTGGATCTAGATATTTTCTATATTGATAATACAACTTTTATAGCGTTTTAATCAAATCGCGAGTGATTTTTTATTTAACACCAAACGCGGTGGAAATCCTTAGCAAGGAAAGCCACCGCTTTCTCTAAGAAAGGTCTCGCGTTGCTATCATTGATATCTTTTGAATGCCTATCGTGCAGACGAGATTTTATAATTTCACAGTTTCAAACGGGCTAAATACCTTAACTCGCTTAAAAAATATACAGCTATAACAAAATGAGCTCATAAACAAAATTACACATCTCTAATTTTTTTTATTTGTATAAAAACGTGCGTGAAACCCGCGACTATAAGTTAGTAGAAGATAATTGTAATACATTTTTATTTTCAGTTTTAGGACAAGCGGCTCTCTACTCTCACTTTGGATTCCAAAGGCTACGCCACTAACACGAAGGCTACTTTCTCGCACAAACGAAATGAACTGAGAGGTCTGCAGCACAAACACCGTAGTAAACTCACCATTCAGCGAACAGCTTCTGTTGAGATTGCTTTGGATCAGAATAAAGCCAATAAATCCGACGCATCGATCATTAGCTAGCCACCCCACCGACCCAGAAGGATCAAAAGGACGTCATGAATGTGCAATAGGAAGCAAGAAGTCAATATTTTTAGATTTCGCATAGAATTGCATTTCCACATTGTGGAAACGTACCGAATCCTTAATGACCTAACACGGAGACAACTGTCCGATAAGTGCCAAATCGTATGGAGTCTCGCCCCTATTACTTGCTGTTAGAGCAAAAATTAGGGTATTTCTATGCGAAACCATATAGGTAGAACAGTTTATGGGTCCCACCTGCAGTGGCAAAACTTAATGCTACAAATGAAACACAACAGCCAGATCCGACCTCATCATGCACATTACTGGTTGGTTACAGGTGTACGTAAGTTGTCTATTTCGATAATAAATAATTGGAGCTGTACATAAGCTCGTCTGAATATTGATTAGGCTCGAGATATTTGACAAAGATCAAAAGGATCAATGCAGTAATCTAACAAAGATGGAATTGCCTCTCAAAAACGGAACTTCAAACATTATACTATGTCCCCATGAGCACTGCCAATTACGTAGTTCGCTTCTAAATTATTTTGGGGAATTACCCCGTTTACACGACTCATTCCGAATTCGATTTGACAATTCACTGAGTTTTTCCTTCATTTCCTCCCTTTCTTTGTTTCGATTTTTACTACTCTCTCTTGCTCTGACAGCTGAGTTCGATAAATTTCCGATTAAAGTTAGAGACGGCGGTAATTCGCATGGTAATTGGATCCGAATTACCCACCAATGAGGTAATTCGCTCGCAAAATTTTGTATGGCGAATTACGAAATTCGAAGGGTAATTGGGGTGCCAATTACGAAATAGAGTGCCAATTACGAATGGGAGAGCGAATTACGTGTCGTGGGGACATAGTAAAGTAGAGAGGAGCTAAAACCAGGTTAACGTGCTTTTACGTTTACGGATGCTTCGCTCTCTCTCTCTATCAACAGTAAATTGTATATGTTGCTACGTCAAACGGACACGGCATACGTGGATAGACCGCTAGGTGTTAGTTTTAATAAATTTGGTAAATTTTGGACACAACTAACATTTTTTAAGTCACGATTTTAAAATTTACTTCGACAAACGTACAAAAGTGAACTGCAGGAGTGCAGGCAGGAGTGCATGCCCAGAAAATGTCTGAATATTACAATGATTTTTCTGAGCTCACAATGCATGCATGTATATAAGTACAAATGAGCCAAACTAGAAGAATCTATCTGATAGTACCCAGCAAAAAACACGATTACCACAGAAACGAAAGTGGAAACAGTAGACATTTAGATTTTACTTAAAAATCGGTATGCACATACATGCATTTTTAATTAAGCTTAAAATTGTACTTCCTCACTCTTGTACTTTACTTCATTGACTGACTTAAATTTCGCTGTAAATTGCAAATTGAACAAAGCAAAACATGATTTTAATGGGAGACAAATTTCCACAGAAAGTAACGGTAGAAAAAGAATTTTTGGATATGCATTCTATTTTTCAGCTGACTACGATGCAGAATTCTACCTTGCATTCTCCGAAATGAAGCAAAGAAGCGAAAAATAAATATTATAGGACATTCTACTTTGCATTCCCCGAAATGATACAAAGAAGTGAAATAAATAAAATATTATAGGACATTCTACTTTCCATCACCGGCAATGCCTAAAAGAAGAGAAAAAATTCGAAGGCATTATAACGCTATGCCTTCTGGAACACGTTACCACTAAAGGCGATTACCGATTTTTTGCTGGGTAGGCAAGTAACCTACCTTTATGTGATGAAGCCAATTTGTTAGCTAAATTCATTCACTAAAAAAATACACACACGTTTCAGTGCTTGACATTTTAGTAACGGTAGATTTAATAAAATTTATATTATGCTGAGTTGCCCACAAATAGAATAACAAATAAATTTAGTAGGCGTTAAAATAGTTCATATTTCATTTGTATGTTGTTGTTCTTTTGGCAGCCACAAATGATGACAACAATTTGCACCACAAAGTGATGACAACACCAAGTGTCCATATGAAGTACCTGCATATGTATGTAAATATGCTAAATGATAATTTTTTTCGTTAGTATGCATATATGTATAATACTTACATATGTATATACACACCGTGTCAAAATTTTAATCGCATCACATATTAACAAATTTTAAAAAGGTGTATTTTTATAAATAGTTACTTCTTAAACAAAAAACCGTATAAATCCAAGTGCCAAACTTAGTGCAATATTTAAAAAAGAACCAGCAAACTTTGGTAAAAATTTGCAGCTTTTAATATTTCTTTTAGAAATCTATTTTAGTAAAATAAACTGCATGTTTGAAGTAGCTAAGGCTTACCGTTGTTTTTGTTTTTTTTTTATTGACGGTATTGTTTATTTTCTTCCATATAAAAATTTAAATTTAAATTTAAAGAAAAATTACACAACTTAACAATAAATGCTGTGGTGATAATTTTGACACGGGGTGTACATACAAATGTATGTATGTATTTTTTGCAGCTGCAGCTGTTGCAGCACATTGATGCTACAAATGCACACCGAGTGACGCAGACGAATTATCACTATAATTAACAAATTCTGCTGAATGAAATCTGTTGAGCTGAAAAAAAAACGGAATCGTGAGAAGAAGAAAACCTGCCATTGCTTTTAATGCTTTCGTTTGCAAAAGGCATAAGTAAACTCGTTCGAAATTGCATTTATGAATTGCAAATATACTTTAGACGATTTCAAAGTGTTTGATAAGAAATAAAAAACGGTGCTACAAATTTACAAATGAATTTTTTCCTACAAATACCCACACTTTGTTTTTTTTTTTTTTTGTAACTTCCTCTTCAGTACGAGTGCAAATAAAAATAAAATTTTATTAGATTTGTTTAACGGAATTGCGCTCTGCTCATTACAAACTATTGACTTTACAAATACAAAACAAAATAATAAAAATAAGCAATAAACATTTGTGTACTTTGACACTGTATTTATTCGGTTGCGTGTATGTATGAACATTAGGGCGGTCAAAAATTCATGTGGAAAAGTAAAGTCGGAATTTGTATGCTCTCACCGCCTAGGATTTTTCTATGCCGAAACCAATAACTATACCCTTATTTTTTATTTATATATCAAAAAATGTGTATAAGAGGTCGCTTGAAGCGCTGAAAGTTTTAAATGTATTTTATATGGAAAAATGCCACTTTTCGTACAGAATTCTTTCGATCGGAAAACTCTGTTTCTCTTCAGGACATACCCAGTAATAATAACAAATTATTTATTTAACCATTTTTTCATAGTAACCATATTTTATACGTCCGCCAATACCCGCAGTAAATACCACAAAATGCAACGGAGGGATAAATAAAAAGTCTTTAGTATTAAAAAAAAATCGTTAAATAAACAACCGGGTATTGTTATTGGAAGTCTCCTGAAGGGAACCAGGGTTTACCGAGCGGAAAATATTGATTTTAAAGAATTCTATACCATTTCTACGAAAAGAGGTTTTTCCGCATACAAAATACCTGGAGAACTTTGAGCACTTTGAGCGACCTCTAGGTATTTTTTGATTTTAAATAAAAAATAGCGGTATATTTTTTCGATATACAACAACACTTGGGGGGGTTAGAGCATGAATATTCCGACTTTACTTATTTTGAACCACCCTAATGAACATACATATGTCCGTATATGGCGATATTTCTTCACGCAAGAGCATATCAGCTCAGTAGCCTCTGCAGCATCTGGAAATAACTAAACTGGACCTGCTATATTTTTCCTTAAATCTCCCTGCACCCACGCCTTGCGTTCGGTTACGCATTTATACTTTCCTACCATAAGAGTCCTAGTTAAAAGTCTACTTAAATTACTCTTGACATTTACGACAGAAATAAAAATACTACTTTTTATGATATTGTATTCAGAAAGTATTTGACGGTGGTATTTTACAACTTCTACCATTAACGGCGGTCGCCCTCAATCCAGATGCTCATATGCTGAACGAGTATGTATGCTCCATTCAACCCCTTCAATCGGTGCTCCATTGCCAATGAACCACAAAGATGTCCACGTACTCCTTGCAGTTAGCATGTGAAGGAAGCCTTCTAAATAAGACTTTTTGTTTTGAGCTAAATAGAAGCTATCGATACGTTGAGAACTGATTGATTTGAGATAATGTACATTATCGTGTGCATATACCCAGTAGGGAAATTTGAAATGCATTACCTTTTTACAAAAAGATGCATCGCAGTGTAAACAAGCGGATAATTTGTGTAAACGCTGCTATAGCCGAATAGATGTGTGTTCGCCTACCAAATTTCTGGCCGAGGGTTCAAATCCTGTGGTACGGACTATTTCTTTTTTTTCATCTACAGTTTTATAAAGAGACACACAGTAATTAACTTGCCTAGGACATACTTGTACAAAACATTATGGGCTGGTTTCTCCAACTCAACTTAACTTAGTTTAGCCATTTTATGGACTTAAGTCAAAAGTTGGGCTACTTTTTACACAGATTATTCTTGACTAAGTCTAAAAAATTGGCTAAACTAGGTTAAGTTGAGTTGGAGAAACCAGCCCTATGCATTTTTTACTGCAGTGGCTATACATCACCAAACATTCAATTTTCTCACTGGGTGCTTATGTAGTATAGTATGCAGTGCAGCAATTAACTTGCACATGGTCATTTAAAATTATAAACACATAAACATGTATATTCATACACTCCATATTTGTCTGTATGTAAATGTAACGCTTTTCAAACACAAAACATATGATACGCAAACTAAACTCAAGTGTAACCATAAAAAGTATTCATGTGAATAGATATAGTGAGTGGTTAAAGCACCCTGTAGGTAATTTGTCAACTACTAAATGTAATTACATAGCTGAAATCAAAACCAGGGAATTTAATTATTTTCTATTTGTCATCATGAATGACCTTCAATTTAGTCAAAATATTGTCATGTGAGCCATTAAATGCATCTTTTATCTAATTTAGGCCTCAGCGATATCTTTCTGTTAGCCTATTCGAAAAGGTTATTTTCCAGTCATAGTTTGCAAGATGCAAGCGGAAACCAGTGCTGCCACTAAAGCTTTTTATTTTTTACCAAATTCAGCAGAAAAAGTTGCCAAATCAATATACTTATTTTATGTGCAGAAGTGTACATACAAGGTGGGTCGGTACATATATCCGAAGACACAAAATTTTCCGGCAATCAGCGCTCTACTCAGCTATAATTTTTAAATCTGCGAGAACTTTGAAAGCCACAACACCAGAAACGCTTGGTAAGGATCTCAAACCTAAGTGTGGCCGAAGAAACAAATTTGACGATTTCGCGTCGTTTTAAGAACAAAGTTCTGTCTTATGGCTCATCTATATATATAATACGCGAAGGCATTTTTTGTGAAGCATAAAAGATCTGCACCGTTGTTCAATTTTCAAAAATGGGGTGTCAAATTAAAGCGCTTGGCCTGTAGATGTGCAATAAGGTTTTACTTTTTCGAAAAGAGTTACCACCTGATAAAAAATTGCATTCAAATAATTTAATAATCAATGGGATCATATCCACGCCGTTCGTTCGATTTTCAAAAGGATGTACCAAATTAGAGTGTGTATGTTCAAGGTTTTATTTTTTCGTAAAAAGTTGCCACCTGTTAAGCAATTAAGCTCAAATTATTTAAAAAATAAATCAATTTTTAATTATGGGTATCAATCGAAATGGTTTTGAAAAGGCTTTATAACTTAATTACGTATAGGAGGGTTGCCATATGTTAAAAAAAATGTAATTCAATTTTAAATAAAGGAATTTAGTAAGTGAATAAGGTATCGCTACGAGGGTGTCATACAAATAAGGTTTAAGAAGGTAGTAGTTTGAAAATATTTTGAATAGGGTTGCCACATATTTGAGGAGTCTAATGGAACGATTTTGTATATGAAATATTAACGATGGATGTCAAATGAAAGAGCTGCAAGAAATACTTAGTTTGACAATTTAGTACATTTTTGATGTGTTTGAGGGTTGCCCCAGTTTAAAGGGCTAAACTAAAATTATTTAATAAGTTAAATGAATTACTAACCGATGGGTATCAATGGAAATGAGTGAAATGAAATGAAAATCCTTTATTTAAGAGCTATAATTAGGAGGATTGCCACGTGTTTAAAAAATAAATTTCCACTCAATCCATCAGTTACATGAAATATTTATAACAATGTCAGACGAAAAAAATGTAAGGAAATTTTAGTTCGAAAATAATTTTTAAGCGGGTAAGTTAATGAAATTTTAAAATATGGTTATCAAAAGAACGAGTGTTAAGAAGTCTTTAAGCTGGACGTTCGTTTTTTTTTTTTGTTGAAAAAATTAAGCTCAAATTATTTAATAAGTTAAATGGAGTGTCAAAAGATGGGTATCAATCGGAATGGATTTGAAAATAGTTTATTTCTAAACTATATTTAGGAGAGTTGCCATGTGCTTAAAAAAATTAAATTCAACTTAATTCATCAGTTAATTGAAATATGCCAGGCGAAAAATTTTACTTTGAAAATACATACTTTTAAAGGGGTTACCACCTGTTTGAAAAGTCGAATTTGTTTTACTTATACGAAATATACATAAACGAAATATCGAAATATTAGTGTTAAACGAAAGAGTTTCAAGAAAACTATAGGTTGATCATAGTGAAATAATATAAGGTGTACCAGGTAACTGACGTCTTCATATTTGAAAGCAAAATTTAATTTTGTTATTATATTTTCTTTAGTTTCTGGTATTCGCCTTTGTTTTCAATTCTGGCATTTACCCTTGGTTTGGTTGCACATCTCTGTCCTATTTCGGCTTAGATTCTCATCTTTCTGGACTGGAAGCAACAGCACTGCAACGCTATGTGTGCTTTTGCGCAAGCGGCAAGAGTTTCTTGCCATATTTTGTTGATTTTTTTATTCAAATCGAAAAAGTTCATAACTTCTCACTTAAAAAGGTTAACGTGAAAGTCAAATCAAAGAAAAGTTTGTGATAATAAATTGTCAAATAAGACTTCCGAAATAGAATGCCATTGCTATCTGACACACTTTATATTATTTCACTAGGTAGGCTGATAATACTTTTTATTAGAGTTGCCATCTACTTTTTTTGAAGGTCATCACATCTGCAACGTTATTAGAATATCCAAACTGAGAAGTCAAATTAAAGAACTGGGATTCTACATATTCACATGTGCACAGGTTTTATGTTTTGAAGCTACAGGGAGATTTGAAATTTGATGAAATGAAAACCGACACCATGCGAGACCTCTCATCATTGAGAAATGGTTTAGATTAACCATTAGGAATATTTTTAGAGGCTTTTGAATAGGGTTTCACCTGTTTAAAAAATTTTATTAAATGTTGGCGTTTCGACGCCATGCGGGTTCACTAGTAATAGAATATTTTGCATTTGGATATACATCGCTATCCATACAAAGCTGAGGCCACAAATCAACTGAAGACATCTGATCATTCACAGTGTCATGGATAGGGTTCATTGCAACAAAGGATTATCAGGCGCATAATTTCCCTTAGGGGTACCATTGGGTTTTTTATGAGGCTACTGGGATGGCCGTATTCATGCGAATAAGCCTCAAACATTGGGGAACTTTAAAATCAACATTTTTTCAAATATAGCCAGTATACATACATATGTACATATGGCAACAAGTGGCAGAAAATATCTGAAATATTCAAGGCGTAAAGGTAGTCCTGAAAGCTTTCGACTCACACATAGACAAAGTGAAGTCGCCTACTGAATGCCGTACGTAACGAAAACGTACATATTTACGTACAATTCTACTCATATGGCTGCCGGGGTACACCGGACTATTGATGACAATTGCAAAGCTGACAAACTGAAAAATAACCTTCCGGGGAAAGACACGGTAGATATAGCAATAACCACTTTCAAGCTGTTTGTTAGATATATCACATTATTCTAGTGACCAAGAATCGCTGGAACAACTTTTCGCCTTGCGAAACTTCCATGATTACCTGGTATTTCTATAAAAGTAAACTCATATCGTTGCTCTTAAGTTTAGAAGAAATATCCTTCCTATGAATACTCTAACGGACCATTTCCTAATGTGCAATTAGAACTTGTATAGACCTATGTGACATGTAGAACCGAATCTAAGAAGTTACCAAACTGAAAAACAAATTACCAAGTTTGATAAATACACAAAAAAGTTACCAATTTTGGTTAAAATTTACTAAAGTGGCAACGCTGCAAAAACCCGTACTGAGAGCGGCATTGGTCGTAGAAGTGCCTCTTTACGAGCTCATTTGGAGCATGTCTGCGCTCCATGAATCTCCTTGTTATGAATTAGTCCCATGCAGGTTAAGAAAATAATCTATCAGCAACGTTTAACCTTGGTTGATTGCTGTTAGTTGAAAATTGTACAGAAATTCCCAGCCTCCCACCTTGAAGATTAATTTGACAGGTTCAGGACGGGGTCCTCTTCCCAATCGCTCCTAGGGCTGATCTACATATGTGTGGAAATCACTACATATTATAAAACAAAGTCACTTTTTCTGTCCCTATGTCCCCTTAAATGCTTAAATCTTGAAAACTAAGCAACGGATTTTGATGCGGTTTTTTTTAATAGATAGATTGGTTGAAGAGGAAGGTTTATGTCATTATAATGAGAAGAAATATATAAAGGGGGCGTGGCAATCGGACAAAATGTGGTAAAAACCCATAAATTTTTTGTTTACACAGCCATAAATCATAAAAGAATCCACCGATTAAAATGAAACTTACTTGAAGTTAAACTTTGAAATATTTACTTTCGTTCTGCATCAAAAAAAAATAGTTGATTCATATCTTATTTAACCAAAATTGTTTAAACAAAAGAAGCACTTTTTCCAAAAAAGCTGTTTGTGTGTTTGTTCGCTGTCAACCGAATGAAACATTAGAAGTTATGCGGGAATCTCACCCCACCTCATTCATGTTGAATTAGATCGTATGGTGAAAGAACTCGGTACGTATGTATGTAAGTACATATGTACGAATCTCTCGCATAATTAAATTTCGGACGTATGTATGTATGTATGTATGTATTTTCAATTCATGTCTTTATTGCCGTACTGAATTCCATTGCATTGAGGGTTTTTATACAGAAAACCCAAATTTGAAAAATTTTTAGTTGTGAGTGTTTTTCAGCGAAATAAGCCGCTCTGTTCACGTTCTATATTAATAAATCGCACATAATTAAAATACAGTGGAAGCACTGGACAAGAAAGCTGTGAACGTTGTATATAAAGACATTCTGTAATATATTAATTGTTGTTGTAAAAATAAAATAAATATGTAAAAATGCAAAAAGTAAATATGTTAAAATGTAGGGTATGAATTTAGATATTCCAAAGATAGCAGGAAATCTTCATGGTATAAAGAAAGGGGAATTGTTTTACTCCAAATGTAACGCGTGCGGGCCACGGGCAGTAATGAATAAATCAAAACTACGGGATCGATTTTAATCATTTTTTCAGTGAGTGACATAGGCCTTATATTTTATTTCCGTGCGAAGCCGGGGCGGGTTGCTAGTAATTTATAAAACCTAATTGCAAAAAAGTTTATAAGAAGATCTCCCATACCTTTGTGAACATTAAGTAAGAAGAGAAAGACACATGAAAAACATGGTTACGGTTTCGGTTTCGGTTTTGAAAATCGAAACGCATTTAAACGGTAACCGTTTCGGTTTCATTCCTTGTATCCTGTTGCATTTCAAGGCCAAACAAATTATTTTGGGTTTTTGCAGAACTAGTTTATTCCTTGTTACAGATTGAACCCCAGATGCCGTAGAATAAGACGTGACCCATACATACTATGTACCTCCTACAGGTTCAAACAACTCACAATTTCCGGTGTATACCAAGCGTCCTCTGAGTAGCAATCTAACAACCGTTCGGAAGCGGTGAAACGAAGAACGATGAGACCAAGAAGGTTTTCTATGGGCGCCTACGTCTAGCATGAAACGAGGACAAGACTGAATACCTCCGGCAAACACAGGCAATGGCTTCGCGTTTTGGGACACACGTTATTGTTGCTAGTTATAACGTTGAAGTAGTAAAGGACTTTGTCTACCTGAAGAATAATTCTTGCCAACAGGTCCTGCGAGTATTTTGGGCTCGATATGCGATTGAAAAGTGAGGGCTCTGCTCGACGACCCACGACAAACAGTGCAGTTGTAAATCAAAAGAAGAGAATGGAATCGAAGTAGTGCCGATTAGTACAAACTTAAATGTCATTTAACTTGTTATACTGTAAAAAAATATTTTATGCGAGTATCTGCTTGCAGAAAAAATTTATATGTATCTGTATGTAGATCTTAGGGTTTGGAAAAACTCGAATTTTTTTTTATCGACAAAATCCAACATTCGGGTCTCTTTTTCCTGTTGACTATTTACAGAATCATCCGAGCAGTGAACTATTTAGTATCATGTGTGCATTTTTAATTAATTGATTTTAGTTTTTATGGCTTCATTAATTATCGAATGTGTGGCCGAAAGCATGCAGATGACAAACGAAAATGTCGACAGCTAGTAAAACGTACCGGTCACAAGAAGAACACTCTACATGGTATGTCTGCATGACTGGGCATCAAAATATGAAACCAGTTGGAGAAGAGAAAGAGCCGCAGGATGCTTAATTTTTATGTGGTCATAGAAAATATCAACGTTAACAAAAATAAAATATCACCATAAGTGTTCATAAAAAGGATTAAAAGTGTGGTAAGCAGCTGAAGAAACCGCCACCCACCCTCATGCATGCCTACAAATATCTGTATGTATGTATGTCAGCATGTATATCCTTCAAATGTACAATTGGGTGGAATTCAGAGAATTTTCCATACGAATTTGAATTATGCATTAGAAAGTATAAAAATTTTTAGCATCACTAGTTCAAGTGCGTTATAAAAATAAGTAAAAAGGCAAATGTATAAAAACTTTATTAACAAATATTTACATGCAAAATTGGGGCATAACATCCCCATGTATATATACATATGTATATATGTAAGTACGTAAAAGCCATGAGCGCTAGGTAAATATGCATATGTACATTGTAAATATCTGCATTAGGGTGGTCCAAAAATGCGTTTGAAAAAGTAAAGTCGGAATTTTTATCATCTCACCCCATAGGATTGTTCTATATCGAAAAAAAATATATCACTATTTTGAAATCAAAAAATATTTAGAGGTCGCTCAAAGCGCCCGAAGTTTTCCATGTATTTTATATGGGGAAAAAACAACTTTTCGTAAAGATGGTATAAAATTCTTGAAAATCAATATTTTTCTATTGGAAAACTCTGTTTATCTGCAGGAGAATCCCAATAATATTATCCAATTGTTTATTTAACCATGTTTTCATCGCAACTTTAATTTATATGTCCGCCGGGCGGACCAATAAAAAATCATTAGTCTCCTGAAGAGAACCAGAGTTTTCCGATCAAAAAATATTGATTTTCAAGAATTCTATACCATTTCTACGAAAAGTTGTTTTTTCCCATATAAAAATACATTGAAAACTTTGAGCGCTTTAAGCGACCTCTAAATATTTTTTGATTCCAAAATTACTATTCCGACTTTACAGTTTTTGGACCACCCTAATCTACACAAATATATGTATATTATTTATGCGGATAAGCGGCATTTATAAATACTTAATTGTGCAGATTTCCTTACAGATATTTACATATATATGTATGTATTTAATCTGCATCGATATTTGCAATGCGTTTTATATGTATGTACATTAGGGTGGTCCTTAAAACCCAATGAGCTATTTATTCAGTCTTACCCCTTCAATCGATAATACAACGGTCACAGATATCACATATAAATTTTGGTCCCGATTGGAGTCGGTTAAGGCGTGTCACAATGGGATCCAAAGCGGGATGCTCCAGGGAGACTCAAAAAATTAAGAATATTTTTTTTCATTTAATACCCAAAATCGATACGAATAAAGTCGAAGATACATATCACATTAAAATGTTGGTCCCGATTGGAGTCGGTTAAGACGTCTTCATAGAGTAATTTGAATTTTGACCCCTGTGCGCACGCCTTAACTGACTACAATCGGGGCCAAAATTTATATATGATATCTTCGACTATAGTAGCATAGATATTGGGTATTAGATGAAAAAATAATAATTTAAATTTTTTGAGTCTCCATAGAGGAATCTAAACTTTGCCCCCTGTGCGACACGCCTTAAGCATCGGTAATGGAGACCAAAATTTAAATGTGATATCTTCGATTATAATAGCATCTGCATAGGGGTTGAGGCTTAGGAAATCTGATATTAAAATTTGTTTCCTACATTTAAGAACCGCCCTAATGTACATTAGGGAGGGTTGTAAAGTCGGAATTTTAATGCTCTCAACCCCTAGGATTATTTTAAATCGAAATAAATTTTTTATTTAGAAATCAAGAAATTTGTATTTACAGGTAGCTCAAGGCGTTCAAAGTTGTCCATGTATTTTGTATGGTGGAAATTTTGAAAATCAATATTTTTCGATCGGAGAACTCTGTTTCTCCTGAAGATAAATAAACTATTCCGATCGAAAATACTGATTTTCAATATTTCTATGCCATTTCTACGAAAAATTGTTTTTTTCTCATATTTACAGTGACGAGCAAAACTGTAACATGATGTAACACTTTTTATTTCAGCCACCGCTATCTTTCATAGTTCTAACGACTTTCATACTTTTGTTGTATATTCTTATTGGTACACTCCTACTCCCGCTCTCATAACTATTTGAGGTCAATCCAACAACAACAAAAAAAACCTGGAGACAAAAATGTAAGCTAAGGCAAATGTTACAGTTTTGCACTCACTCTCAGTTTTGCATTATCTTTTGCTTAGTTGGAAGTCAGATGACTTTTTTCTGTGTTGTAATTTATTCAAGAAGTGATCACCAATAAATAATATGGTTAATCAGGAAACATAAATGTAAATAATAGATTTACTGCGA
>NW_016168571.1:18286-18463 GCF_001687245.7 Rhagoletis zephyria
TTTGATCAAAATACATGTGCGAGTGTGGCAGCGTTTTGCTGCATCGCACGAAAACCGGACCGTTGCCTATTGGGATATGTTAGGCCTTACAGAATGTAATAAAAAACATATTTTTAAGATTTAATTGACAAGACTAAATTAATCGCTTTCAATCAGATGGCCGGGCATGGTATTGGA
>NW_016168571.1:18961-19034 GCF_001687245.7 Rhagoletis zephyria
GTGGTCGGTCAATATTAGTTTGGCGTTGTATTTCAAAAATGTTGTTGATCCGTTTGTACGCATTATGCGTAAG
>NW_016168572.1:0-17610 GCF_001687245.7 Rhagoletis zephyria
TATATCCCGATTTTAGGAAACCCTTTGAGTTAACAACGGATGCATCTGCCGATGCGATCGGAGCCGTTTTATCGCAAAAGGGACGGCCAATAACGATGGTTTCACGAACTTTAAGTAAAACCGAACAAAACTATGCAACAATGGGTTGTTGGGGGAGGCATCAAACTCTGCCCCTAGGTAGCGACGCGCATGGTGTTTTTGTTGCCTTCTCATTTGTTGCATTTTTCGGTAGAAACGAAATTGGCATAATGAAAAATTTACTGGGGGCCAGCATCATAATAATATGTCAGTCGACAGCAACCACAGCCAACATCAACCATTCGTTCATGACCTTTCTATAGCTTGTGTCTTCTAGCTCTAGTATTATTTGTCTAGTTTTGTAGCTTTAATTTCGTTGTTGTAAACTTTACATTTTGCATTTTACTGTTTGTACTCTCTATGTAACCAGCTAAGTGTTCTCTTGTAATTAAAACTTCAAACTAATGTCAAGCAAGTGTTTTAGTTGCAAGCCGGTATGCTGCAGCACAAACCGTCAAGAAACGTTGATGAACTACCAAAACGTGGGAAAAAGAGAGCGACCCTCAGCAAACAGGATAAAGGGAGCGTGCGCTTATTCAGCCGACATCCGATTCGGCGTCGGTGTGAATAGAATGCCAAACTTGCGGAAATAGGAATTCATATCAGGAACGTTTACACGAAATAAATGTATTATATCGTCCTACAAGCTTGAAACCCTTGCTAACGCAATCCACGTGCACTTCCTGGTGGAAGGAGATCTTCTTTGAAGAAGCGACTTTTTGGGCATGGGCTCCGGTAAAGCGTCCATGGTTAGTGAACAGTATCGATTTCGTTCAGCGAAAACACCCTGTAAAAAATCAATGTTCAGGGATGCTTCTCAGTGCGTGGGTTTGGGTGTTTGGAGCCCCTTAAGCCACAATTGGATTCGGTTAAAATGCTTAAAATGTAAATAAAAGTGGCATTTTGCAGTCGGCAAGGAATATGCAGCTTTCAAGAGGATTTCGGATATTTGGCGCGCTCTTCCCGGAAGCTGCGCTGAAAATCTCCATGAAATTATGCCACGGAGGTGCCAAACCATACTCAATGATTATGCAGTTTATTAATAGATTACGCAATTGCATTTTACTTGCGCATATAAGTTAATAACAAACTTTGTTAAAGCCATTTCCACACAATCAGCAAATTATCATGCGATTCCGTTCCCACACAATTCCTCCGGCAAAACGCTCGCACATTTTGGGATCATATTGCAACCAAAAATGCAATTGCGCTGCACGCGCATCCGCCGTCTTAGCTAAGGAAATTAAACACCTTAGTTGAGCGAAACACGCGCAACTAACAAACCAAACACTTCAGGTGAGGGAAACAAACGCAATCCCCATTCTGCTGACCAGGCATCTTTGGTCACGTAGGCCGGCTCAGGCTTAGGTTTGTTTGTAAGCGGTAGCTTAAAGATAAGTTAGTCTTGAACTCACTCGCGAGCTAAAGGCACATAGTGCCGCCTAACAAAGTTTGGAATAAATAAAGATTAAAACATAAACTTAAGTCTCGCGTTTTATTTGGCGCCCGAAGTAAGGGACCGCGCGACAAAGTGACGCGGACAAATGGAAAAAATATAATAATAAATAAAACATACTATTGGAACAGGCCCCTTAGTAGCGAGGAAAATTTTTATCCTCGCAAAAAGGACGGACCGTATAGTCCAGCCTACCAATAGCGAATAATTAGAAGAAATCATAAAAAAATATAAAGCAAAAAGTTATAAACAGTTAGCAGTTAAGGAAAATCGTCAAAAAATATAAAGCAAAAAGGTATAAACAGTTAGCAGTTAAAGGAAAATCGTCAGAAAATATAAAGCAAAAAGTTATAAACAGTTAAGACATACAGTGACTTTAAAAAGATATAAAATTAATAAATAAAGCAATCATCTTTACCCCCATCATCTTTACAACAAAAAATAGTAACACAAAAAAAAAGTTATAAACAATTATAAACAGTTAAGCTCTAAGTGACTTTAGTAAAAAAGGAAAAAAAATATAAAATAAAATAAATAAATAAAAGCAATCATCTCTACCCCCATCATCTTTACAACAAAAAATAGCAACACAAAAAAATTTATAAACAATTATAAACAGTTAAGCTCTAAGTGACTTTGGTAAAAAAAGGAAAAAAAAATATAAATTAAAATAAATAAATAAACGCTATCATCTTTACCCCCATCATCTTTACAACAAAAAATAGTAACAAACAGTTAAGCTCTAAGTGACTTTGGTAACAAGTAAATAAATAAATAAATAAATAAATAAAAATCATCTTTGCCCGTCATCTTTACACCCATCTTTATCTCCATTGTGGAAAACCAGTAAGGAATGATGCAGATCCCGAAGGAATTATTACTATTCCTTTCCCTCAAACTTCTTCTGCGCAATGGCTCAGTCGAGGTGCTCGACTACTCTCAAGCAGAAATCGTTACCATCGAGAATGGCATCGGAAAGGTGCAAACAGGTATCTACAGAATCCTCCATTACATCAACCTAACCGTATATTCCTGCATCTAAAGTTGAAGTTGTTGAAAACAACAACCAGCAACTAATAATCGATAGAAACATTTTTGATAGAATTAAAAATATTACGCAAGTAAGTAATATCATACTAAAAACGATGCAAAGTAGCAACGAACTTCTAACCTCGTTGATACTCGAGTATAAGTTTAAGATTGATATAATAAAAGGAGAAATTGAGAATATTAACCGAGCAATACATCTTACCAAGGCTAATATTATAAATAGTTTTATAATTTCCAACCAAGAAACTCAGAAAATTAACGAGATATTTATAAAAGAAAATATGACATTTGGATCGTTAGAGGAGTCGTTGAATTTGGCTGACGTTCAAATCGCTATGAATGAAAGTTTAATAATTTATGTAACCAAAAACGGAAGACCAAATAAAACTGTATTCTAATGAAACCAATACGCAGAGATGGAAGGATCTTGAAACTGAAGTTTGAAAATGTGTTAAGAGTGTAGAGGAAAGTATTTTGGAATTTTAAAAGATTGCAAAGAAATAAATAATGTAAAAATATGTAAGCAAGATCAAATCAAAGATTTCGAAAATGAGAACTGTATTACAAATTTAATTAAAAGTAAGCCTTTCGATTGCATTGTGACCAATAGTGACCATGTCAATAATATCGATGAAATAAAAACAGGGCTAATCTCGTTAAATAATTTTAATGGAAATCTGACCAACAAAAATGTAACAAGTCACGCAAAAGGGTCATATCTTGTAAAGTATTTCAACGAAACCATAAAGATTAATAACCTAAGTTTTACTGTTCTGGAAGCACATAGCCTGAGACCGTTGCCTCCACTAATCCAGCATTCGAATTCACGCTCAGAGTTTGAGGAGGTTCTATCTCTTAAATTCATGAAGGAGCTAAATGTTAGGAATATAAAAAAAATAAGTTCCCTAAACCTTTTGGTAAAATCCAGTATGGTTACACACTTTGGGATATTGGCCATAATTATAGCCATAATTGCAATATTTAAATGCAAGAGGAGCAGAAGCTCCGAAATAATCATCCATAAACCACAGTCCATACAAATGCCGGAAATACCAAATATTCGTCACAGGGGTCTTAACGACATTCCATTTTTTAAAAATAGTCCAATCGGGGACGATTGGAATTTCGGAGGGAGGAGTTAATACCATGCTTTGTTAAAGCCATTTCCACACAATCAGCAAATTATCATGCGATTCCGTTCCCACACAATTCCACCGGCAAAACGCTCGCATATTTTGGGATCATATTGCAACCAAAAATGCAATTGCGCTGCACGCGCATCCGCCGGTTGTAATGGTCCGTAATTTGATTTTATTTAAATAAAGTTCAAGAGAAGAAAACCCCACAGGATTCGCAGAGTTCTGCTTATTTTTACATGTATATACATACTCTACAACATCTTCTGTTTTTGTCACGTCCCTAATTTCTTTGTCAACCAAAGGACCGTATAATAGCTACACAACGGCAAATTTTGTTTATTAATGACTTCCGTTTTCGTATAATTTATTTTACACTAAATTCGGATGAATGTCACGTCCGACATCATGGAAACACCCATATGTACATAATCTTTAACGATTAAGCAAAAAAACGCACAGGTTCTCTATAGTTTTTAGGTACGATCAAAGGCCCAATTATTTCAACAATAACATTGCCATAGCCATAATCATAGCAATTATCTGTTCTAATCAAACGTATAGGCAACTCTTAGCCATAACCATAACCGCATGTATCTACTGAGTTTTCGTTTTTCGTCATAACCATAAGCAGCACTGAAACATTAGACAGAGTTATGGCTATGATGGTATGATTATCTAACTGAGCCTTAATTCTTGAAATTGAATTTTAAGTGAAACTTGGCGTGTCACTCAATTTTGTGAAAAATTGTGTAGCATAATTTCTAGAATTTTATAAAATTTTAAAAGCATAACTTCGAATTAATACATTGTTTGGCATTCACATATACACCTTAATCATTTTTATCTAATTCGGTAGTGGCAATAACTATACATAGAAATGATATTCACGTTGGTTGCATATCACTGATGTTCGCTTTGTTTCTGTTTTTTTTTTTTTTTGTCTCCATAACGAATTACCTATGTGCAGTAAAATTTTGTTAACATTTGCAATTCGCATAGTAAAATTTTACTAACTATAAATATTTAGTATATAAATATTAATTTTAATTCTTTATTCCCCGAAATGTGCACAGCAAACAACGTGAACACCCAGCAACGCGTTAATTGATTTTGTGCGAGAACTTAAATATTGGCTTGCTTCTTTATACACCTACATAAGTTTTACTCGTACATAGCCTGCAAAAACCAAAGTTCCCGAAATCTTAACGAAATCTCATTTCTGTAACGATTTTTTTTTTACGAATCTTCAAAGAAAATTATATGAAGTGGTTGACCCGAACTCGTAAAGAAATTTCTGTACGAAAAATAAAGAAAATTCTGAAAAACTTCTGCAAGAACTTCTTCACATAGCAGCATTATTTTCATTTCTTTACCGATTTTCTTCCGAAATTTCGTAAAAGAATCAAAGTGTGCACAGTTCATTTCATTTTAGAAAATTCGGCACAAAATCGGATGAGATCTTTACGAATTCCTTAAAATTTCTCTACAATTCAGAATACTATGAACAAATGGTTTGCAGGGTATATTCGTAATAATTCAAGTGAATTTTAGTTATCTTATATTGTATGTATATGTACGAACAAACTGCTTAAATAAAACTATAAACTTTTCGTCATAATCACTTATTAATTGAAGCGCATAATTAATAAACATCTATCTTTGCACACACATTAACATTTTGCTTAAAATTTTTGGTACCGCTTAGTTGTACAATGTGTTTTTTTTTTAATACTATGTGTTTATGCATATGCATATTTTCTTAGTTAAGATATCTGGCTTGTTTTCAACTATTTGAGCTTCTCTGTAAATACATACATGCTCACGCTTATTCTTACATGGATATATACTAATGTACTTTGCTTATTGTAATTGAAACTAATAATATTTTTGGTATACACGCAAAGCGCAAATGACTGATGAAACGTGCAAAAAGTTGAAAGGAGAATCAACAATGCAGTAATAAGTTTTTTTTTTAACACTGAAATTTTTTCATTGTTTTTGTCTTTTTTTCATTTCATTAGCGCTTGACTCTTCGAGGGTTTATATTCAATCTGCCATTTTCACAAAAACTACTTTGTGATCTTAGAACTCATGTTGTCATGATGTTAATTGTGACTTTGTAATTTAATAGCAATTTCTTCTGTCAAGCGTTGTACAGTGTCAGCATTAATACCACCGATGACAGTTAAGTCTTAGGTGGATTTTTATATCAGAATCTCATTTTTGTGACAAATGCAGATAGAGTAGTATTGAATATAAGCCCTAGTTGTGTTATCTCCTAACAACATTTTTCTTTATATTCTACAAATTAATACCATTGAATTTACACGACTCCTTNATCTTAGGTGGATTTTTATATCAGAATCTCATTTTTGTGACAAATGCAGATAGAGAAGTATTGAATATAAGCCCTAGATTTGTTATCTCCTAACAATTTTTTTCTTTATATTCTACAAATTAATACCATTGAATTTACACGACTCCTTTAAATGCCATTTATGTACATCATCTTCTTGTTATACATTTCTGCATATATGTATAATGTATCTATATTCCTCCAAGTATGTAATTCTCTTACTTTGTTTTCATGTCTTAAATCATCACAAGCATTTTTTTATAACTTACCTTACTGTGCGGCTAGGCTACTACATTTATATACTTAATTGTTTTTCCTTATTTGTCACATCAAAAATGCTAATCCGTCACTTGTTTTCCTATGATGAGTATGAGTGCGCTTATGTGTGTGTGGGCTCACGTAATTAATAACTANACATCAAAAATGCTAATCCGTCACTTGTTTTCCTATCATGAGTATGAGTGCGCTTATGTGTGTGTGGGCTCACGTAATTAATAACTATTTCGGTGCTTGTCGTTTTTTTGTTGCTTCTTATTTAAAGAAAATGCGTTAAATCTCATTCGTTGACATCCTCTTCGGATGATGAGCTAGCAGGGATTGTAGAAAACCATGGTTCACGATTGTTATTTTTGATTGGACTGAAAAAAATTAAAACGAATGTTAGGTTAGATTTCGAAATCGTTTTGAAGTTTAAATTTTGTCAGCATTTCTGCTCACAAACTGCAAAATGTGCAGGAAGTAGATGGGAAGAAGGAAACAGGAGACCTACAAAATTCCAGTTAGACTTCATGCTGGCCTCATGGTGAAATAATAATAAGGTGTTGTCACTTAAGGGGTGGTTGTTGTAATTTTGGCAATTTCGGTATACCAGCGTTACAGTAATGCCTACTCTATTTATTCCAATTTCATTTCTGGGCAAAATGGAACAAAAGATGGAGCAGACAATTTTGTGAAAAAAGTATGAGCAGGTATCACTGTTTCTTTCTTTCGCTTTTGCTTTGACCTTTCGTTTCAAATTCATTGAAAAATTTGAGCTATAATTTCCAATAACTGTGATTTTGTAAGTAAATTTTTGGTAAAATATAAACTACATATCCAACATATTATTGGAGCAGTGCCTCGGATGGCTACGATAATGNGTTTTGGCAATTTCGGCATACCAGCGTTACAGAAATGCCTACCCTATTTATTCCAATTTAATTTCTGGGCAAAATGGAAAAAAAATGGAGCAGAAAAAAATGAAAAAAGTATGAGCAGGTATCACTGTTTCTTTCTTTCGCTTTTGCTTTGACCTTTCGATTCAAATTCATTGAAAAATTTGAGCTATAATTTCCAATAATTGTGATTTTGTAAGTAAATTTTTGGTAAAATATAAACTACATATCCAACATATTATTGGATTTGGTCTAACAATTTAAATGCATAATTATTTTATAATATTACTGATAGAATTCAGAAATGTAATTTTAAGATGGTAACGAAAATAAAGGTCGTAAAATAAAATTCCCTTTAAAGTTTAGATATTTAAAAACTAAGTACGCATATTCATGTACTTTAGAACTTAAGGAAAAAATACAAACAAAATTCCATACAGGCTAATATGTAATTTTTATTAGAATTTAAAAATAATTAAATAAAGAGAACGGTATAATTTAATTTGTTTTAATATGAANGATGGTAACGAAAATAAAGGTCGTAAAATAAAATTCCCTTTAAAGTTTAGATATTTAAAAACTAAGTACGCATATTCATGTACTTTAGAACTTAAGGAAAAAATACAAACAAAATTCCATACAGGCTAATATGTAATTTTTATTAGAATTTAAAAATAATTAAATAAAGAGAATGGTTTAGTTTAATTTGTTTTAATATGAATAAATAAAAGACGGAAAATAGTCCTTACTTTTTAAGTTTTAACCATCATCATATGTGTGTGGTACGACCGAGTGGCCTTTTAAGTTTTACAAATAATAATTTTAAGGTAGAAAAATTAAACTNTAGTCCTTACTTTTTAATTTTTAACCATCATGATATGTGTGTGGCACGACCGAGTGGCCTTTTAAGTTTTACAAATAATAATTTTAAGGTAGGAAAATTAAACTGAATAATAATTATTAAAATTAATATATTTGATCGAAAAAATAAAAATTAAGTAATAATAATTTCTTTTGAGCAAAAAAATTAAACTGTAATTACACTGGTTTACAGAAAAAATATTTTATTGATGCAAGCTTCATTTAACTGGTGTGGGGTCCACTGACATATTTATGTGTTGGAAATAGTACTTAAAAAGCAGTAAAAATAATCCTAATCTTTTCCCCCTTTTTCTACTACCCCAAAATGCATGGCCGCAATTGGCATGCAGAAAAAAAGAGGTTATGTAACCCTTATATTTATTTAACCATGTGCTGCCCTGCTTTGAATGTCCCATGAGCACATGTGATCGGAATAATATAAAATAGTTCTTACTATGGAATTTATGCCTTCTATTTTTTTAGTTCTGGTGCACAGGCTCTAACTGGTGATCGGCTACAATTTTATTAACTTCACCGTACGCACTTCACCTAATGTACCTTTTCAAGCGACGAAATAAAGCTTAAATCTAAATGGGCTGCAAGCTAGTCTAAGGATATCTTCATTAAAAGGGAGGCTAAATGGCTCGATTCTCATTTGAATTTCCAGCTATGCTTCGTAAATTTGTTTTTTACGTTATATAGGCGTATTTTAGTTTACACATTTAAGACGGTTTTTCGTCTCTTTGAACAATTTAAAAAAGCGACTTTCACTTTTAGGTAACGATATGTATACGTATGTGGAAATAAAATGTTTTTTGTTAACAATGATAAACATAAACCAACGGTGGGCGTGGTAATCAAGTTGTAGATTACTACTAATTTCTTCAAACTAAAACAGGTTGAAAGTTTATTCTAAACTGAAGCCTATTTAAAGAATTTCGGCAGTGATTTTTGTGGGTGGTGGGTTGGGCAGAGGACTAATCTCCAGATTTACGTTTTTCTAGATAAAAAGTATCAATCGAATATTTTTAATTTCTTTGATATACAAACTGTAGGTCCCTCCGCTTTGTGTGACAACATCAAGGCGCACGCCACAAATTGGAGGAGAAGCTCGGCCAAACATTAACTTATGTGTAAGCGCCAATCTATTATATTATTATTATTATTATTAACTCACGCCTCTCAACAGGAGCGTACAGGAATGGGTCAACTTAAGATGGCATGGCTTAGTCGATACACACAATGTCAGTGCGGTACAGCATGGGCTTCAAATGCTCACAAAACTCATTTAAAGACAAGCACGTACTAGCACCTGGGGTAGAGCGCTCTTATTCCGCTGCTATAATTGCAAATGCAATAGAGTCCATCGTTTCCTTCAAAATATGTAAAATCACTTTGTACATTGCATTTACCAATAACATGCACTCTTGAACCCGAATTTTCTGAATTCGTAATTCGTAGCTAGGTTACGAAAAACGAAAAATCTCCATGCTGCAACCCTGGCGAAAAAGTGTGCAGCATTTCCTGCTATCAGTTGTTTTTCGAAGTCAGCTATATGAAGGAAAATAAAGTGGAAAGGAATTGAAAAAACACTGATCATGTGCTTGTTTATAGTAAAATTTGTTCATTTTACATATTTGGAGGAGAATTATGGATTCTGATGTATTTCCAATTGCAGCATCGAAGTAAGAGCGTGCTATGGCAATGGATTCACAAAGGTATGCGGAGCTGTCGGGCAAAATAACCATGGACCCATCTATGTCAGCTGCTGGTTGAGCCACAAGCTATAACTCCTTCTATGCCTGAAGAACTGGTTCTCAATCCAGTTAATGCAATAATGGCTTCTTCCAAGCCATTGAAAATATGAATTTTGTTAGGTCCACAACCTGGTTGCGCTTACTTCTGCCTTCGGCTCCGCTTAGGGATTATAAGCCTTACTAATGAGAATTCTCTTTTCTGTGTTGCCGGAGAAGAGGGCGGAAGTTCCTCTTCTACTGTGAAAGGTATACAACATTTATTGTGCATATAACCCCGGCTACGACANTTCTTTTCTGTGTTGCCGGAGAAGAGGGCGGAAGTTCCTCTTCGACTGTGAAAGGTATACAACATTTATTGTGCATATAACCCCGGCTACGACATCCACTGTTTCTTTGCACAAAAAGTGCGCCGTTCAATCCAAATTTATTAATAAACTAGAGCTCGGGAATTTTAAACCTTTGTTTAAATTAAAGTTTAATCCTTTGACTACATATGTACGTTAAAGTCTTTAGATTGGGTGATGCGTTTGCATACAACAACCCAAAATGATTGTACAAATAACTAAACCGTACCCAAGTTTCTCGATAAGGGGCAACAAACANGCAGAACCCATATCGAAATTTACAAAAAGTGCGCCGTTCAAACCGAATTTTTTAATAAACTAGAGCTCGGGAATTTTAAACCTTTGTTTAAATTAAAGTTTAATCCTTTGACTACATACATATGTACGTTAAAGTCTTTAGATTGGGTGATGCGTTTGCATACAACAACCCAAAATGATTGTACAAATAACTAAACCGTACCCAAGTTTCTCGATAAGGGGCAACAAACATTCTTTTTGGTTCGTTCATATAAAGCACTATATAAAAATATACGTACATATATGCGAAAGGCAAATTTATCTGTTTAAAAGAACACCACTAATATTTCCTGCAAACACACCTCGATTTACATCTTTTTGCTTAATTTTTATCTCGATTCCGACACAGAATTGTTTTGGTACAAAATTATGCGAAAAAGCTGTCAATTTCTTCCTCGTTTGTTTTTAGGCATGCCATTTTTACGAATTTCGAAGGTACGATTCGGATTGCAGCATACCATTTCTAAGATTCGTGACAAAATCCGAATACGAAAGTGTTGCAGAAAACAGAATAGGGGTGATAAATTTCGCTTTGGTGTAAGAAAAGTTGTTCTTCCTCTAAACGAGGAATTCGTATGCACAGGAGCAACGCTAATGCATGTACATTTAATACTTACGCATTTTTCTTTGGATTTGTTGGCAGCGTGTGCGAAATTCGATAATATGCCTGCTCCTGTTCTTCCTTATTGTCATCCATCGATTTACGTTGCAGTGTCATTGTCTCCTGCGGTGTTGACTCTACTTCCTCAGCATTCAAATAATATTTAGCGCTCTGCGCTATTTTACAATTCTCACACTCACTCAAGTAATCGTCATCCAAACTGGTGTCGTTCGGTAGAAAATGCTCCTTCGGATTTAGGCAATTTTTAGAGGTTGTACAGACGGGTAAATGTTTGGCAGATGATAAAGTATTGCCATCAACAACGTGGGAATTGAATTGTGTTGTTGCATTTGCTGTTGTAGTGGTTGTTATTGCATTTGCGTTTGTTTTGGCATGATGACTAGCATACTGTTGTGGATAGGCGGGCATACTACATTGCGATACCGACACTGACACTGCTGCCAAGGTAGACGGTGTGCTGTTGGAAGGTGATGGCTGGTTGTTCATATTATTGCTGTTGGTGTTGCTGCCGCTGCAGCCTTGCTGCTTTTTGGTACGCAATGTCTTTGGCAATGTAGTGCTACGCCCGCTTCCTCCTCCGTTCTTTGACGACGTTTCGTGCTTGCTGCTCGTGCCACTATTTTGACTCAAAGCATTACTGCCACCACAGCCATTGTTGTTCTCATAGAGATCGACTTCCCCACCACCAATGGGTATACTGATCACTGAAGGCACCTTGCTTACCACACTGGCAATAGTACTATTCAGCGAAACTTTTCCACTAATGTGTTTTGGCAGTGTATAGGTCACGTGGCTATTTTGCAGCGGGTAAAAGGTGCTTGAGTTTATTTTGCTGGACTTCTCTGAAGAATGTGAGACCGAGCCGACGGTGTTGCTGGGAGTGATTCCGCCGGTGCCACTACTGCTGTGGGCCGCTGTGCCGCCAGCGCTTTTCGTTATCACCGGGGATAGTGGCAAAGTGAGTGATGGCGGCGAATTTTTATTGCTACTGCTGTTGTTAATGCCGATGCTGCTTATAGGATCTAGATTATTATGATGATCCTTACGCGACGAATATGCCGCCGTAGAAGTTGTTGGTTTACTGAGGGTGCTAATCGTCTGCACGGCAGTACAGCTCGAGGAGACAGTGGCAGTTGCAGTAGTGGTGGGCGTAGTAGCAGCAACAGCAGCACATACATTCGATGGTTTGGTGGTCGTGGTCATAATGCTATGATTGTTGCTTGTCGAAGACTTTAAATTCGTTAGAGATTTGTGAAGTTTCGGTGGTAGTATTGGATTTGTATCGTTGGTTTGTTGTTGTTGATGGTGCTGATGGTGTGGTTGTTGTTGCGAATGTATGGTGTTGAAGTGTTGCGGTTGGGGAAAGTTCAAGTAAGCGTCGACCTAGTTTCAGTAAACAAGTTTAAAACAAAAAAAAAAAAACATATTTATTAATAAATTATTAAATGCGAAAATTACCAACACAACTAAGTAAAATGAAGACAAAACGACATGAAATTACAAAAGCTTGCTAAAATATTTCGAACACTTATANTGGAAAGTTCAAGTAAGCGTCGACCTAGTTGCAGTAAACGAGTTTAAAACAAAAAAAAAAAACATATTTATTAATAAATTATTATATGCGAAAATTACCAACACAACTAAGTAAAATGAAGACAAAAACGACATGAAATTACAAAAGCTTGCTAAAATATTTCGAACACTTATATTTAATACCATCTACCTGCAAATTTCATCAAAATGAAGCCACAGCTGACTTAATTGTCAGCCTTGTTAAAATAAATTGTATGGATGACCGTTAAACCCGAGACGAGTTAAGCACGCGGGTCTAAATTTTATTCAAATTGCAGATAGAGGGTATTGAATATAAACTCTCGACATACATATATGTACACTAGACTGCATCACTCCCCATACAAAAAAAAATCGGTAGGTACTAATTTTCCATTGGAACTATGAAATCTATTATATTTTCAGACTTGCACCAAAATATTTCGGAAAAATATTAAGATTTACGTGAGCTGGACCGATTAAAAGTACCTCCAAAAAGTGAGATTTTTATCATTCAAAATAGTTTTTTGAGGTATTTAAAAAAAAACACCTCACATGGCTAAACAGTATAAGCATAGAAAATTTGCATTAAAATATTAAAAACAATCAACAGAATCCTAATAATGAAATTTTTGATGCATTTTGGACTTTTTTCAAAGATAGGTTTTTGAAAAACTTAAATAACTCCGCCAAAACTCCACCGATTTAGAATTATAGGATATCATTGCAAAGGTATTTTCTCATTTTTATTTTTTTTTTGCAAATAATTTAATTCAAAGTATGAAAGATAAACGAGCGTCGTTCCAAGTTTAATTAATACGGCGTTTCCACGATTCACAATTCGCCCTCTCATTCGTAACTCGCTCTCCCATTCGTCATTCGCCTTGCCAACTATCTTCCGAATTACTTAATTCGTCATACAAAATTTTGAGAGCGATTAACCTCATTTATATATAATTCAGATCGAATTACCATGCGGATGACCTGCGAATCGGTGACTTCTCTAATATTTATCGGAAATATATCGAAGTTTTCACCGACCTGGTCCCATTTGCTGGCACTTTTTCTAGTTATAGAATAATATTAATAAAATATTGTCTATATAAATTAAAATTGTTGATAACTTAAAGTTTAGCTCCATTTTCGATATTTGCAGTACACAAAAATAATAACAAATAGCGAAGAAAAAGAACAAAAACTAGAACTGACAAATGAATTACTAATGTGTGTCGTGGAAATAGGGTAATTCACGAATTAGATGTGTTAATATTTGAAAAAATAAAAATTGGACATGAATGCGTTTGTTTGGAAAAAAATAAAAAGGGTGAGAAAATACCTTCCAGTTATACCTTATAAGTGTAAATCGGTATAGTTTTGGTCCAGTTACTTATATTTTTCTTAAACCAATTTTTGAAAAAAAAGAAAGAAACAGCATAAAAAATCTAATTATTAAGGTTCCGTTGAACTTTTTTTAATTTTTTAAGCTTAAATCTTTTAAGAAAACGTTTTTTTTAATTTAAAAGAAAACTACATTTTTTGAGGTATTTTTAAATCGGTCCAGCTCACGTAANATTTTTTTTTAATTTATAAGAAAACTACATTTTTTGAGGTATTTTTAAATCGGTCCAGCTCACGTAAATCTTAATATTTTTTCGAAATATTATTGTGCAGGTCTTCAAATATAATACATTTTGTAATTCCGGGGGAAAAAATCGAAACTTTTTTTCGTGATGAAGTCCAATGTACAAAAGGAATACTTCTATACTGCTAGTGCATTCAAAGTACATTCCCCAAAACTTCAATGTCGGTACACAGTGACTCAAACTTGTTGACTTTTTATAAATATCCTTCAAACTTCAACCAAGAACATATAAATCACAGTTTCAAAATTCAGTGTCGATACACAGTTACTCAAACTTTTTGATTTTTTAAAAAAGATGTTCGCAATGTGTTTCAAGCAATTTTTTTTTCTATAATACCGTCACATGATACAAAAAAAGAACGTAGTTTCAATAAACAACTTTTGACGGATAATAAAATTTTTTGAAGTTTCATAAATTGTGAGTATTATCAACAGCCTTGCCACTTTGATAATATAAAGGCAATAAATCGGAGAATTTTCTTTCGCATATTTATACCAATGTAATAATATTTCAAATCAAAAACCATTACCAGTGCTTGGTATTTTTTTACTTACGTAGCTCGCACTATTTTTGTTAAAGCTATATAAAATATAAACTACTAAAGAAGACTTCATTGTAATTGTTCTTTTTATTTTATAATAAAAACCACGCGCGCATTATTTTGTTATTTTTTCTTTTTCTTATTTTGAATACAATCTTGCGATTTAAAAATCGAATTCTAAAGAATGTTCTTCCCAAATAAAACCTTTTTATATTTTGGCTCAAATTTAATTTTAAATTTCTCATCAGATTTTGAAAAAAAATTAGGCTTCGTGATTACCGTATCGCCATTAACTTTCACAAATGTTTAAATTAAAATGCAAATCCTCGTATGTATTATTTATTTAAAAATGGTTCTCTTTTTTACAAAGAAATCGCATTTCAGGACGAATGAATAAGGCTTGAGCCAAGAGCTTGTGTGCGCAAATCCAATTTTTGGCAAAAAATATCAGTTACGCGGTTTTGCACAACGACGATACGCGGTTTTGTACTTTAAACGACAATACGTAAGTATGTATACACTTTCTTCATGCGTTCTGAAACCTAATCGTCAACCCGGCATAATTTTCAAGTCCATAAAATAAAATCTTCTGCTTAAAAATAAAATATTTCTTCTAGTGATCAGGTAGCATGAATTTGATGAAATGTCATAATTTTATTAAAAGTCAAATGGTTAACAACAACAACGAATGTCATTAAATGAAACTACCTTCTTTTTTGTATCATGATGCCGTCCAAACTTTAACCAAAAACATATAAATCACAGTTTCCAACTTTATATAAAATTTGGGAAATTTCAGTAAATTTTCATCAAAATTTCAACTTTTTAATCTGAATCTTTAGAACATTTTTGGGTATGCAATTGTATGGCCTACACACTTTAAGTCAAATGAAGTGCAAGTTTTCACCGGTTAACAAATCGCATTAATTTTGGAGATTTTTTTAACTGCTTTTGCGGTTTTTACACCCGAGCGAACTTCTGCACAAGGGTATTATAACTTTGCTTACAAAACGTTTGTTTGTAACAGCCAAAACGAATCGAGATAGATACACTCAAATGTATACATAAATGCTCAGAATGATCGATTAAACCGTGACTGTCTGTCCGTCCGTCCGTCCGTCCGTACGTCTGTGCACACGATAACTCGAACGAACGAAGCTTGATACGTGTACTTCTTTTGAACGTAGGATGGATGGTATTGAAAATGGGCGATATTGGAGTTGGTAGTTTTCAGAAATACGAAAACTGCGATATTTTAATAACTAAATACTAAAGCTTATGCACACAAAATTTATACTTTAAATAGTATTTAGACGGAAAATAAGAACATTATAAAGTTTTGGAAAAACTTGGCGTAGCCCCACCCACTTATGAATACATATGTATTGGCGATTCCAGCGAAAAGTCTACAGCGTAAAAAATTAAAAGTGGCAAAAATCAAGTTTTTGTAAATTTATGAGAAGCGCTATACCCCCAGTCAGCAAAAAAATATCAAAAATCAACGCGAGTTCTTAGCCTTAGGAAACTTGCACTTTATTAAGCTAGCATTTAATAGGCTACAAAACTGCATACATAGAATTTTTCTAAAAAATTCTTCATTAAAAGTTTGTTACCGTTGTAAAAATTTATTGAAAATTTCGAATTTTTCTACAAAGTTCAGCTGCATTTTTATAAAATACATATAAATATACATAGTAAACATACAAACAAAAGAGAAATAAGCAAAACTAGCAAAAATGTCCCTAATATTTTTCACATGATTTTAACTAAATTGTTTGGTATTAAAAGCAAGCAGACCTGAGTAATAAATATACTCCGTTTTAAGAAAAAACTAAGTTTTGTAGGTTTTTAAAGACAAAATAAGATTTATTTTTTCATTGATGTGCATACACATATGTATACTCAGAAAAAGGTTTAGTTATAATTACCAAGATTTGGTTATAGTTGGATATGGCGAAATAAATATCTAGTTCACGAAAGTCTGCAATTTACTTGAGACTTCTAGTTGGGACAAATGTATATTTGTTAATAATTACAAAACGACTAGCTTCAGCGGACAATATTGTTAGTTGAATAAAATCATTGTTGCGCAAATATAAACAATGCTTTGGTTGATACAAGTTTTCAATTAATTTTGGGAATTTGCTGTAGACTTGAATCAGCTAACCGTTTATTACACTGGACCACAAATTTCAACTTTTTCTCTTTACCAGAAACGCCGTTATGAAATTCTTATGTAAAATCACCCCCTGATTCCGAAAAAGGTAATAAAATTTTCTATAAACTGTGCATACAACACTTTTTGCTAGGCCCTGTAGATTCAAAGATAACGAACAATCATTACCGATTTTTTCAATTTTTTTGTAAAAATATAAAAAAAATTGTACTTTGCGGGGAAGGATCTCGAAAACCTTTTATTTTTTGCAGATTTTTTTTTTCTCCCTAAGCTCTGTTGTATTACAAAAAAAATAAGCTATCATCGAANCATGAATATGATCCGCTCTCAAACCAAATCGTGGTTGCCTCAACTAAGATTTGGTAACTATGACTAAACCATGTGTTGAAAGAAAGCGTATCTGTTACTTTATACGTCAGCTATTTCCAAATAAAAATAATTTGCAAATACCTAACTCACTGTTTATTCGATGGGCCCGTGCCCATCTCTAGTATTTACCAAACCCTTCAACTAAATTAACGATTTGGTACAACCTAGATGAATATTAGAAGCTTTCATATATTTAGTTATAATTACCAACCCATG
>NW_016168572.1:17833-19033 GCF_001687245.7 Rhagoletis zephyria
CAAGCATGAATATGATCCGCTCTCAAACCAAATCGTGGTTGCCTCAACTAAGATTTGGTAACTATGACTAAACCATGTGTTGAAAGAAAGCGTATCTGTTACTTTATACGTCAGCTATTTCCAAATAAAAATAATTTGCAAATACCTAACTCACTGTTTATTCGATGGGCCCGTGCCCATCTCTAGTATTTACCAAACCCTTCAACTAAATTAACGATTTGGTACAACCTAGATGAATATTAGAAGCTTTCATATATTTAGTTATAATTACCAACCCATGTTAATAGTTCCCAATCCTAGGTAACAGTTCCCAAATATTGTCGAAATTCGGGAACTAAATATTTTTAGTTGTCAACACCATGAGAGCAGAAGAGGCCTATCCCACAATTTTTCGTTGGTACTTAAGTTACTTCTTAAAATAGTTTGAAAAACAAAAGAATGAATGAATGCTTAATGAATCCATTAATAAATTCCTCGACTATGATAGTACCATTTTTATATTAATGACAATAAAAACTCGTAGGCGCGAATGATTTTTTTTTTTTTTTGGGACACTTTTTCCGAAGAATTGAGTAGACAAACATGTTTTTTTTTATATATTTGGCCACCATTTTTTAAAGTCCAAAAGATCTTCAGTGTTCAGCTCTTTAGCTGTATTATGCTGAGCTAGAGCTCGAAACCAAACTAGTGTGTTGTTGAGTGCATTGATAAGCCCAATATCCTGGAGGAGTACAATGACATCCAACGAGAAGCAGAACGGCAGCCGCCTTGTCGCCTATAGGGCTTCTCGGACCTAGCACAAACAAGGAAGAGCTCAGGAAGGAGAGGAACAGGCTAAGAAATTAACACTGGCGTAATACTGCAGGTCTACGCCAAGCTAAATGTTACAACCTTTCAAGGCAATAACAAACGGTGTGTGCAATAACACAAACGGAAATAACGCAAATTTGTGTTATTTCACAGTTTCATTTCTCGATGAGCAATAACACCAACCTTTAAACTTTACAAAATGTAGGTAGTCACCCAGTTACATTTGACAAATAGTAGTACATTGTCACCTTACTTTTCTGCGCAGAGGCACCAAATAAATGCACTTACCCGAGCCCAGCAACAATGCACAGTAACAAAAAAAAAAAAAAAATAGCAATCAGTGGAGACGGCGGGCTTGGTTGAGGGGAAACAACAGGGCAATATACAAAA
>NW_016168573.1:0-4746 GCF_001687245.7 Rhagoletis zephyria
AACACGAGAATTTTTTCTAGTGTTGAAACGTCGAAATTGCCTCACTAGCATATTGCATGATTCGGCAAGATTGCGAAATCAACCACCTCGGACCCATGGATTAAAACCTTATGAACAGATGGTGGTAAATTATNACAAAAGGTCAATATTGGTGAAAACACGAGAATTTTTTCTAGTGTTGAAACGTCGAAATTGCCTCACTAGCATATTGCATGATTCGGCAAGATTGCGAAATCAACCACCTCGGACCCATGGATTAAAACCTTATGAACAGATGGTGGTAAATTATGCCACGGATAGCCCCAACTAGGTTTTTCGCAACTTCAAATGCATAAATTTTAAATTGTTTAGTATCTATTTTATAACCCGACGAAAGGCACTGCACGAAGTGATAACACTTGTCAATAAGAGCCTTATCTATTCCAGTAATTTCTGCTGAAATAGCAGTTTCGGAAAAAATTTCGAGCGGTATTGCCGTCGTTGGATGTGCCGCTGCCACCGCTTCGGAGCTTGTCCACAACCAAATCTAGACGATCCCTAAACTGCTGCTGCTCGGTTTTCTTTCTTTGCGCTACAAGAGCCTTATCTTCATCTGAGCGACATTGCCATTTTTTTTTTAATTAATTTTATAAGAAACGTGGATAAAATATTCAAAAAACCGAATCCGCGAATGAAGTGGCGACAGGCCAAACTCATATTTAGAGATGTCTGCTGGTTTGCTTATAGATCGTTCAATGTCGTTCATCTCATTTGGTGTTGCTCCACAAATGTAACATCTATTGGTAGATAAATCGCTAAGAGCAGAACAGTTTTTTCCGTCAACCATTGATAGATGCAAAGAATGCTCCAGAACAACTTCGCGATTATGGAAAAGTAACGAAGTCGGTTGTAACTTATTAATTTTATCTTTAAAATAAGCTTCTTGCACGGAAAGTTCTTTTGTTTCTTTGGCAAATTTGAACCGAATTGGTCTACAAAACCTAGTAGAGGATGGTCGGGGATTCTTCCAAACAGTAATAGTTGAATCTGACATGCTAGATTTATAAATTAATTTAAGCGAAACATAAGATGTTACAAATAAGCTGCTGGCCTCAATTTTTGAATCCGAAAATTTTTGTTTATATTCCATGTGCCCGGTACTGCCATGAAAACCCCACTTACCAATTAAAACAAAATCATTATTTGCATCAACAACACCATCTTTCACGCTCTTTTGGGATTCAAAAATTCGAGAAGTAGTGTGGTCTAACAAAGACTGTAAATTAATTTCGGCAGAGCATTCTGTAACACATTCCTCTAATGGACAACATCGTTTCTTCGCTTCTAGCACTTTCTGATATGGGGGCAAAACATTTGCAAATTTAGAGTGTATTAATTATCGCAGTGACGGCAGAAGTATCAACCTTTGATAGTTGAGCTAATCTGCGGCGCTTAGATCTCTTACTGCAGTCAGCAAATGGTTTTCTATTCAATTGCTTGCTTGTAGAGGGAAAATCTTCATTACCAATTTTGCAAATGTAAAAAGAGTGCAATTTTCATTTTCATTTAACCAGTCGCAGTATTTGGTGATTAGTCTGGATCTTGATCTGTTAACTTGCGTCCAATATTTCAAAAACCTTCGGCAAAGGTAGAAAATGCAAATTTTCAAACTGTCAGTATTTACATTTTCGCCTGATGGCATAGCTTGTGTCAGGGCTTCAAAAACTTTCCGTTTCCTTTCTTCTTGGTTTTTGACGCTTTGATAGGAGAACCATTTGTCCAATATAAACATTGGAGCAAAAGAACACTTTTAACTCGATCCTAAAATAAATTTAAAAAAATGGTCAATAGTGGCAACTAGAAGTGAAACCTTGAAAACCTTTTTGAAATTAAATGTTGTCGTATAATCTTTATGAGTTCGTTGCAGAGCTGAGTCACTTGTTCCTTACCTCGGGTGAGGGTAACAAGTATTTGTCAGCAAATGTTTGAACTACAAATACTCTTATTTTAAAATTCTCTACCCCTTACCACTGGTGGGGGGAAGTAGAGTCTAATAAAATAAGAGGTTAGTACTTTCAATATTAAAAGTCTTACCCCTTACCGCTGGTGGGGGGAAGCAAAACTTTAATAAAGAAAGAAGAATAAAATAAATAATGCATGGGTGTATGCATTTGTATGCGCGAACATTAGATTAAAAGAGATCAACGCATTGATATCTTATTTCGGTTGTGTACAAAATATTGACAGTTAAATGTGTTACACTTTATGGGTTTTTGTTCATTTCTCATGTTTATGTATTTTACTTATCTTCTATTCTAAAGTGGACTGTATTTTCTGTCTGTCAATAAGTATTATTGTACGTATATTTTTTTATGTTCAGTTGTATTACTCTGGCAGATGTATGTATGTATGCATACATGTTCAAAGATGTTTGAACATATTGCCGAGGGCAAAAAAGTGATTATTTGTGTACTGTATACATATTTTTTAAAAGTATATAATAAAAAGTTATATTTAATGTTATTACTCCGGCAGATATGTATCCATGTTCAAAGATATTTGAACATTATGCATTACCCAGAGGCAGCTGAACGCAGTTGGAAGGTTTTTTGATATTGAAACTAGAGATCTATGCAAACATTTTGGTACTAATATCATGCGTGCAATTTGGTGCAAAAGTAAATAAAAGCTTTGATAAATCGGAAATAATAAGCACTTATGGAAAGTCTTCACTTTCGACGGTTGAAACGGAGCTTTAACGTTAAAAAATTTATTATTTTTTCTATTCCCAGTTAGAGTGGCTGTTTGTTAGTAATTAGGCAAGATATGGTGTCAAAATGACACATAAATATTTTTTTCAAATGACCTACTACGGTACCACTGTGCAGTGGCCTTAAAAGTTCAATGCAGCCGCCCCCACGGTGCAGCGAACAAAGGTGGCGCCGTCAGTGGTACCGCTACTTTGATTTTGCCGATTTTGACAGTTGTGGTAACTTGTAAATAAACCTTTGTTTACAAATCAGCTAAAGAGAAATTTGAATTATAAGTGAAAAATCAGTTTAAATTGTGTTAATTTGCAATTTGCGAGTGATTTTTTAGTTGAAGACTGCTTAAAAACTAGTTCAATGAAGTGCTGTGTGTTATATTGCGACAGCCGTCAAGATGCAAGAACCGTAGATGCAAGTGTAGCGCTGAGACGAATCGCTGCATTTTGTGTACATAGGGCACGGCAAAGCCGTTCCCGAAATGTTTCTCTATTATTATATTAACAGCATTTCCTCACAAGGATTTTGTTTCTGCTCCACGCACCTTCCAGTAGCAAGTTAACTAATCAATCCCGCAGAGATGCTGCTGCAGTTTTCTGCAGCAGCCTTAATTGCAAAGCAATGGAGTGCACTAAAACGTTTGCTGAAGCAGCCTCAATTGTAAAGCAATGGAGTGCACTAAAATGTTCACTTTTCTCTAATAGATTAGGTGAAAAATGCAATATTTTCACATTTAGCTAAATTAAAACACGTTTTTCGCTGTAAAGTGAACTGCTTTGGCAGTTTCAACTCGTTCTTCTTTTCGCTCTATTCTTTGTTTACTTGTGGTACACAAATGTCAACGCCCAGGACGGCGCAATCTTGTATTCTATCATTCTTGAGCCGCCCCTATCTAAAATTAAGGCTTTCTGCACATTGGTCGTCCAATCATAGTTGCTTCACGTCACAATCATGATGCTACGAATGCATTACGACTACACTTTCGCACACTCGGTCGTGACATTTCAATTCATTTGGCGTCTAAAAATTCACTTGGAGAAGGTACTTTCTGTTTTTCTGGTTGATATTTTCGCGAAATATTTACAAAACCCTGCAATTTTTAAAATATAGACTTTGCTGAAACAATTCTAGACATCATTTTGCAGTAACATCTCTTCTTGTCTTTTCCTGAAATGTGTTTTGTGCATGCACACAGGGACTTTTTACAATTTCGTAATATTTTATAGCTAAAACGCTCACATTTATTGAATTTTGATGCAATTATCCACTTTTTAATAATTTCCAAAGATTTTATGCAAAAAATACTAATTTTTATGCAATTTTGATGCAAATATTAACTTTTTCACTAATTTTTCACCATAAAATGTAAACAAACAATGCGTGCACAACGATTAGCAAACGACAGTGCCGGACTTATCCGTTTCTGCATCTTCTACGATTTGCCGATAACAAGCCGATAACGACAAGTGTGCAGATCTCCTTTGAAACGCATGTGCTCGGCTCAAAATTTCAGGGCGAGACGATAACTCAACTATGATTGGACGACAAGTGTGCAGATAGCCTAAGTTTTATTTTCTGAGCAAAACCATTATTTTCCGAGCAAAAAATAAAACTTAAAACGGAACGATTATTTTACGAGCAAAAAATAAAACTTAAAACGTAACCATTATTTTACGAGCAAAAAATAAAACTTAAAACGTAACGATTATTTTCCGAGCAAAAAATAAAACTCAAAAAACAATCGTTATGTTTTTGTATAACTGAGGTGCACCATTCGAGCGGATTGCCATGGATGTAGCCGGTCCATTTCCTATGAGCGCACAGGGAAACAAATATGTCCTTGTGGTTATGGACTACTTTAGCAAATGGCCGGAGGTATAGCCGATTCCAAACCAGGAAGCATAAACAGTAGCGGAGGTATTCNAAGGTACTTTCTGTTTTTCTGGTTGATATTTTCGCGAAATATTTACAAAACCCTGCAATTTTTAAAATATAGACTTTG
>NW_016168573.1:5040-19033 GCF_001687245.7 Rhagoletis zephyria
CCGATTCCAAACCAGGAAGCATAAACAGTAGCGGAGGTATTCACCTACAATTGGGTTGCGAGATACGGTGTACCTATAGAGCTGCACTCTGACCAGGGAAAAAATTTGGAATGGGCGGTGTTCCAAGAGATGTGCCAGCTACTGGGTATCCGGAAAACTCGAACAACGGCTCTTCATCCCCAATCAGATGGCATGGTGGAACGGTTCAACCGAACCCTGGAAGAGCATTTGCGGAAGGTCGTGGACNAAGGTACTTTCTGTTTTTCTGGTTGATATTTTCGCGAAATATTTACAAAACCCTGCAATTTTTAAAATATAGACTTTGCTGAAACAATTCTAGACATCATTTTGCAGTAACATCTCTTCTTGTCTTTTCCTGAAATGTGTTTTGTGCATGCACACAGGGACTTTTTACAATTTCGTAATATTTTATAGCTAAAACGCTCACATTTATTGAATTTTGATGCAATTATCCACTTTTTAATAATTTCCAAAGATTTTATGCAAAAAATACTANAAATCAGAAAGATTGGGATGTCCGCATACTCTTGTTCCTGATGGGATACCGGTCACCAGTGCATGAAACAACGGGTAAAACTCCTGCAAGGGTAAACTTCGGCAGTGAGCTCCGTTTGCCTCGTGACCTGAAGTTTGGAGTAACTGGCGATGCAAGGAGGATTGGGAAAGAGACGTCCAACATCCTGGAAGAGGAGTTGAGAGAAATACATGCTCTTGTGAGACAGCGAACTCAAATTATGAGTGATAAGATGAAGGCCAGGTATGATAAGGCAATGAACTCCGAGGGTTTCCAAGAGGGAGACTTAGTGTTGCTGTAAAATCCACAATGGAAGAAAGGTTTGTCCCCAAAACTACAATGCAACTGGAAAGGTCCGTATTAGGTCGTCAAACGGCTGAATGACGTAGTGTAGTGGTCCACTTGGAAAGGTTTGCAGCGTTTGGAACAGTAAGTGTGTCTGATCGGGACGATCAGACTTAGGTGGAGGGCAGTGTGGCGAATACTGCGGCAACACAAAGCGAACAACGAGAAATAGGCAGAATGTTCGCGGAATAACGCAGAATGTTCCACTAAGAGAAACGTCAAGTTGAATGAACACTGCGAATAGCGAGAGAAAGAGAATGAGCGATGAACTTCAGAACGTTTGAGAGTTGCCATGCGTGCGAGCGCAGGTATATAAGAGCCACGATACAGCGGAGTTGAGTTAGTTACCAGTCAGCAAGCTACGAGTAAAGCGAGTTTCAAATAAGCAAGCTATAAGTTTAATTGTGTTAACAAGTTTTGTAAAGCGTTGTAATTGCTTTAACCAATACTCGTTAAGTTAGAGTGTTTTTACGGTATTTGCGAGTATTGTTAATTGTTTGTTGTACAACAAAGTTAATTGTACTACAATTTGGTCATCGTGAGCATTTATTTAACAATCCAGCGATACGAGCCGAAGATATTTGGGAAATCTCAAGGCCCGTCCACATAGAACTTTGGCGTTGCGTTGGCGTTGGCGTCGCTTCAACAGCTGACTATGAATACATGAATTCAAATGCAGCCGTCCCCATAGCCAAAATTCGACAACGTTCACGCCAACACAAAGCAAAAAGATGGCCAACTCTCAACTTTTCGCGTGCGTCGCTCGTCAGCTGTTGCAAATAAATAAAATTATGTGAAATATTTTTCCTTTTTAATCAAGTGCGGGCAAGAAATATCGTTTTTAATGCAATTATTGATATGAAATATTAATTTATCTGTCGTTAATATGTTAATTTAGTGGCCCAAGTATNCAAGGTTTTAAGGATAATCGTAACACTGCGTTCTTTGGTGCTACTGGCATTGGCCAAGGGTGCAGAGTGCACTTGATTGGTGTTTTCGCTGCCTTAGCACAGCTATCACACGATTTCACGATCTGTTTAATATCTTTAGACATTCTTGGCCAAAACACTTTGTCGGCAGCCAACAGCTTTACACGACTTACACCTGAATGACCTTCATAAAGACTTCCAATTATTTTCTTACGCAGTTTCAACGAAATAATAATTTGTTCGCCTCTGAAAAAACAACCTTGGGCTTCCTTCAAGTCGAAGCGATATGGAAAGAAAGCGGCTACCTCAATTTCATTAGCTTGCTTGCAAAACTTGGGCCATTTATTTGTGGTGTTTTTCCGATCAGTTTAGTTTGGTTGAAATTGTTGTATTTGTTAGGCTTTTCTGATCTAACCGTTGTGTAAATAAAAATACTTTATTTAGCTTTTTCTCCGACGTTTCGCTAAGATTTTTAGCATCTTCAGGGGATTTTTTGTTTATTTACCTGCGCAGCAATAAATATAAATATTTATCTTGCGATACAAATTCAATCACCGTTTTGAGTTTCGGGCAATGAGGTGGCTTCTTGAATATCTTTGAATGTGATTGGTAGCTGGTTTGCTGATTGAATGGCAAAACAAGATATATCTTCTACATTTTCATTACTACACGAAATAGATGCAATGACAGTATCTTCGACGGGTTTGGTGTATTTAGACATCAGTCGGGATACAACATCAACATGTCCGAAACTTTTTGTACCGATGAACTCAAAATTAATGTCGTAGGCTAAAACGATGAGCGCCCAGCATTGTAGGCGGTTAGCCGTATAAACTGGGATACCACTTTTTGATCTAAAGATAGCGAGCAAGGGGTTGTGGTCGAATTGAGCGAATAAACGTCGACCTGCGATATAAAGGTGAGATCGTTTCAAACCAAATATTAATGCACGAGCTTGCTCTTCGATTTGAGAGTAATTATTATCAGCTTCCTTGAATGTTAAAGCAATGCTGCCCCCATGCCGTCTATTGATGCATCAGTAGCCAGTACAATGTCTTTTCTCGGGTCGAAGTGCGTAAGGACTAAATCTGATGACAAAATCTTCCTCAGTTGGTCGAATGCTTCTTGATGAATGCCATTCAAATTTTGCTTCTTTCTTCAATAAGTCATGCAATGGACCTCTCAACTGCTTCATTGACTTGATAAACTTGCCGTAGTAGTTCACTGAACCAAGGAATGATCGCAATTGGCTAACATCTTTAGGTTGAGGAGCTGATTGAACTTCCCAAATTTTTTCAGGATTTGGTTTGATTTCTTTTTCATCGATGATATGGCCGCAAAAGTTAACTGACGACTTGCCAAAACAACACTTGCTAATATTTAGTTTAAAACCATAAATTTGAAGCTGTTCAAGCGTCTTGAAGAGCTGCTGTTTGTGATCGTCAGGGTTCTCTCCTGCTGCGACCATGTCATCGATAAAACCAAATGTTGAGGTTCCACTGAGCATTTTATCAACTATGGCTTGGAATTCCGCAGGCGCTGCTTTGACTCCTTGGTGAAGGCGACTTACTTTAAACATTCCAACGTGAGTGTTGATTGCCATAATTTCCTTGGCATCATCATCAACTTCGACTTGAAAAAAAGCGTCGGACAAATATATGGTACTGAATATTGTCTTTCCTGCAAACTTAGCGAAAATTTTATCGGGTGTCGGCAAAGGGTATATGTTTGGCTCAAGTGCATTGTTAAGATCAGTTGAATAATCAGCACAGATCCGCAATTTGCCATTCTTATTTTTAACAACCAAGATAGGAGCTGCCCATTGGGAATACTTGATTGGACTGATAATGCCAAGATGTTGAAGACGTTCCAGTTTAATTGAAATGGGTTCGCGAGCTGCTTGCGGAACTGGTCGAGCATTCCGAAATATTGGATGGGCTCCAGGCTTCAGCTTCAGAGAAACTTTTCCTTTGTTGAAACAGCCAAGTCCCTCGGAAAAAAGCTGCGGAAATTTCTCGCAAACTTCAATGGCCAAGTCATCACCAGTTGATTTTATATGTTTGCAAACAGAATCAAAGGGAACACTCCCAAGATCGAAAGAATTAATCCAAGGTATACCAAAAAGATTCAAATCAAGTGTATCAACCTGCAATTTGATTACAGTTCCGTTGACAACTGGACTGATATACTTTCGGTTAGAGATTGCGTGAACGATAGCTTCAACTTGATTCGAACTGGGATTTTTATCCCTTGAAATTTTTCATAAAAGCACAGAAACCTGTCTTATGCCCTTTTTCATTACATTCGCCACACTGCTTGTCCTTGCATGGACAATTATCACTCCAATGTATTTCGCCGCAACGAAAAGAGGCCAAGCGAGGAGTGTCGTTTCTTTGGTTCCGAACCGTTGACTTGTCTTTGTTGAATGATGACTTTGAGTTTTTATTTTGTTGAACAGAATGAACTTCTTGAGCAGCGAATGCCTCGCCAACTTTACCCTTGTCAAGCTTCAAGCAAATTATACGCTCGGCTTCGTTGATCAAATCCTGCAAATTCAGCTTGTGAACGTCTGCACGTGCGGCCGTATCTGTTACCCTCTCCAACTCTAAATACTGATTGTCAACTTTCGTTAGAAGCTTTTCCAGGATAAGCGAGTCCTTGACGTGTTTTAAGCCACTCACAAATAACAAAACTTTAAAGTCATCCGCAGTACAATGAGAAATGTCAAACTTCTCGGCGGGCTTATTTATACGAGCAGCATACATGCTAAAATCCTCATGGTCGAACTTTGCGAGGTTAAAGCACCTATGACGCATTGCGAACTTTGTTTCTTTATAACCGAAAAGTTTCTTAAGTGTTGTCACAGTGTTCTCAAATGTACAATCTTGTGGTTTAAGAGGTAAAATTGAATCCGCATAACGTTGATACTGTTCCTGATTGAATTTTTGGAATAGAAGATTGATTTGTAAAAACCGACTCATAGCGTTTATAATAAGCCTCAAACGTTTGATTGCTGTCTGGGTCATATTCAAAATTGACCATAGAATCGGCCAAACATTTAACTTTAAATGCTATTGAATCTTGAGCAAGAACGGCTTGATCTGCAATCTGTGCCGGTTGACCTTGAAGAACGCGCTCAAGCAGATTCTGCATCAAATTCTTTTCTTCTTGGTGTTGCTTCAAAATCTGTTGATTTTGTACTTGCAATGCCTCGAACAATGCCTTGAATTGTGAGTGATCCATTTTGCTGAATGCGTGTTTTCTAAACTAAACTCGTCGCCAATGTAGTAAATCGTAATTATTTAATGAATAATGAAGATTTACATAGATATGTTTATTCAATTGCAAAAGAAATTAAACTCATAGTTTTCAAATCGGTAAAATAATTTGGCGTCGGCCGCTGTGGTGTAGTTGTAATAGGGTTGCCAGATTCTGAAACGGGGAAAGGAGTACATTTCTATTTTCGATAGAAAAAAAAACAGTACAAAACATAAAAAGGGAGAATAATTTTTTTTTTAATTTTTTGTGCAATTTATTGTTACAAATTACCATTAATTAGGTACAAACAAATAAAGATATCATAGAAAACTTCTTCAAAGCAACAATAAATGTTTAAAATAAATAACTAAGTTCTACAAAAGAATTCCAGAGTCTTCCTGAATGTGTGGTCACATTTTTAATTTGAGCCTTATAATTGATTTAACATTTTTCTGACATTTATACCCGTGCGCCCTGCACCCACCTGGCTACGACCATGCTTACACCTGTTCACTATCACCCTTAACTTTGCTTACTAAGTAGTGTTTGCCACGACATGAATGGCATAGTAAAGGGCGTAAAGTAATAACTTTCGCACAGGTTTTTTAAAAAATAAAAGGGTTATTTGTAGATTTTACGAAACAAGCATTTTTTTGGTAACTTTGTAAATATTTTACTTAAATTTTTTTAATTAGTTTTAAAATTTAAATCCTTATTTGCATCTGCATCTGGTCAAAGCAACATCGCAAAATATAGAAAAAAGGTTTTTTTCTTAACAGCGGTCGTCCCTCGGCAGGCAATGGAAACCTCCGAGTGTATTTCTGCCATGAAAAACAGCTTCTCGGAGTCGGCGTAAAACTGTAGGTCCCTCCGCTCTGTGTGACAACATCAAGGCGCACGCCACAAATCGGAGGAGAAGCTCGGCCAAACACTAAAGGCTGATTCACATACAACTTTCTTCGCTTTGCTTGATAGTTCTTTGCTTTGACATATAAGATCGGTGTAGGCGTATGCATGAGTATGCTCACATAAAAGACGTTTGAAGCAAAGCAAAGCAAAACCAAGCAAAATCTTAAGCAACTCTCAACTTTTGCCCGCCTTGGCAATCAGCTGTCTACACGTATCTTTTCTCGTGCGCTTGCATTCAATGACAAAAATAGGGTAAATAGGAATTTGTATTGCTATTATTAATGCATATTATTATATGTTATCTATTTTACAGATACACAGATACAAAAATATGGAGGAAAAGGAGAACGCAAAAGCTCTCAAAGCGTTTATTGTAGCATACCTTCTGCGATTCGCGCTTTGTTGTCAAAGTTTGAACTCTCAAGCAAAGCGAGGAAAGTTGTATGTGAATGGTCCTTAACATATGTGTAAGCTTTGGAAAATGAGTACATGTTTTTTCAGGTGTATTTTTTCTTTGACTTTGTATTTATAAAAACAAAAAACTGTATAGGGTTGGTCGAATGAATGGCCTCCTAGTACCCAGTTCCGAGTCTTTTCGATTGCTGAGTATGAGGCCTTATGTTGGACAAAAAACGGAGTATAAAGGAGCCAAATGGGGGAAATTAGTCTATGGTTACAGAAGATATGTAATAAAGTAACCGACGAAGACTTGCGTGCAGCTTGCGCTTTTCTCTCAAAGTGTTTACCGCTGGTAAACTCAAATGAAGGTTAAAATTTAAAAACGAATCAATAAAATTTAAGTAAAATTTGTGGATAATTAACAATAAACTAGTTTTTTCGCCAAATCTATAAAGACCACTTTTATTTTTCAAAAAAAAAAACTGCAAGTTATTTATTTACACCCTGTATATGATAAAATATTAGTAGCTGGATAAAGGAGTACAAAAGATGTACAAAATTAGGAAAGGAGTACATTTCCAGATATTTTTTTGGGTGTACAAGTGAGTACATTGCAATAAAAAGGAGTACGTTTACTCCCAAAAGCAGTACGTCTGCCAACCCTAAGTGATAAGCAGTGCACGCTTTCACTCATCAGCGCCTGGGTTCAAACCCTGGTTAAAGCAACTTCGCAAAAAATATAGATAAAGGTTTTTTCTTAACAGCGGTCGTCCATCGGCAGGCAATGGCAAACCTCCGAGTGTATTTCTGCCATGAAAAACAGCTTCTCATAAAAATACAATCGCCTTTCGGAGTCGGCGTAAAACTGTAGGTCCCTTCGCTTTGTGTGACAATATCAAGGCGCACACCACAAATCGGAGGAGAAGCTCGGTCAAACACTACCATATGTGTAAGCGCCAAACTATTATTATTATTATCAAAATAATTTGACAAACAGTTTTTAAGGAATGAAATTCAACGCAAAGTCAATAATCAAGTCTCGAACACCCTTTTTATCCATTTGTAACACCACTATCGATAGTTTGACAGCTCCAGTTTGTGCTAACCAATTTATTATTTTTGTGCGTTTGCATCCAATCACCGCGCCCTTCATTTAAATTACATTTGCACAAAAAATTTTTTGAAAATCGCTTAAAAATCACTGAAATAAACCATCGACAAAATACACATAAAGAAAGAAGCAAAACAGAAATAGCAAAATTCAAAATTACGAACGTCACACACTTTTTTCTCAATTGCTCAGTGGCTGCTTCTCAACCGGTCAGATCTGTTCTAATTGGTTCATCATGGTGAAATGAACTGAAGGTGGCGCCTTCCCGAAACCGCTACTTTGGTTTTGCCGACTTTGACATTTATGGCAATACGTAAATAAACTTTTTGTTTAGAAACAAGTGCAAACGTATTGTGTACTTTCAAGTGAAAAATCAAAGTAATTCGCGCGTACTGAAGTAAAAAACGTTTTATTTGTAATAAAAACTTTATAAAAATGTCGCGTCGTGTGTTGAATTACAGCAGCCGTAGGGGTAAAGCCCCCAAATGCAGTTTTTTTTTTGTTTCCCCGCGACGACGCCTTGGCCAGAAAGTGGACAGAGTTCTGCCGGCAGGAGAAGCCATACAATGTAGACACCAGCGTAATATGCATGAAGCACTTTACGGACCACTTTAAAACACGACATGTTAAGTTGAAAACGTTGAAATACCACAAATTACAAATTCAAATCGGAGGTAAGCAAACATCGACCACTTTCTGCAGGAAAACATGCGCTTTTTCGGCACCTGCTATTACAAACACAAAAATTTAAAATAGTTAATTAATAAGACCTTTTCTTTTGAACACATTTAAAGAGTGGTTGTATATTTTTTGTTAACGTAGTGCTTAATTTGCTATATTCAAAGATGGCTTGAGAAATTGGTGAATCGAGAAGAAAGCACGTTTTCTCTCTGCAAATTCACAATTGTCAACTCATTGTTCTTTGCTATATTCTTTTTTTACCCGTTGCCACAAATGTCATTCTGCGCAATCTTGTATTCTATCGTTCTTGTTGGTTCATGAACATGATTCAATAATACAAGGTTCGATAAACTGACAGTTGTCTCTCTCGCACCGCTCCCTTAGCAGTGGCACCGTGTTGCTTCTTTGCACATTTACATGGAAACAGTGTAGCTTTGGTGTGATATAGAAGTATGAGCGTTTGTGCAATATGTTTATTTGTATATGCATATGAAGCATATTTAACTGATGAAAGCATAAACTGTTTTTAAATGGGATGTTTACATCAATCTCATAGTAGTCTTATTTTAATTTTGAGTCATTTTGCATTTTTTATACAGCTAAATAGCACATAAATTACGTAAATTACATAGATACATCAATATTACGTTCAAAATTTCGTTTAAAATGCTAGATTTCCTGCAAAAACTTTAGAATTTACAAAAGGAATTTCACTACTAATTGCCTACTTTGCATACTTTTCTCTACCATTTTCGCACCAAGAGATTTCATTCCTCCCCTTTTCTCCGTCCTTCGTAAATGCAACCTTTTGTAAGGGAGTGTCAAACCGTAGCTGTCAATAATTATCTAACCTTGTATTATTGAATCATGTCTTTGCGTATACATTCATTTGTCAGTGCTACCAAACCGTGCAGCAAATTATCAGTGAAACAAAACAAACACAGTGGATCATAAATTGAACCAGCTCTCCATCAGAATCATATCGATGTTGCATTTGCGTGCAAATTTTTTACCTGGATCCCGATCATTGCCCAAGGAAATACAGTAAATGTAATGCGGCACTGTTCTATCTTTGAAAAAACCCAAATTAAATATCTCGAGAACGAGAAATGACGAAATAAATGTGACGGTGTTTTTAAAGCTTTTGAGTTGAAAAATTCAGGAAAAATACATTTACCATGTTCGGACCGACAACGAAAACACTTTGAAAACGAGTTTTGTGATTGTGGGCTGTAAGCGGTTCTCACCGGCTGTTAGTGTTTTCGTTGACATTTCTTTCATCCGTTGTTTACAGTTTTGTTACGAAAAACAAAACCAAAATATATATATATTTTTTTTTTTTGTTAGCAACCTTTATCTTTTGTTCACATTTTAATTTGGCCAGCCAATTAGCAATAAATCCCAACTAGCATATTAGATATGATAAAATATGACTTCCACTTCGATAAATATATCTAAAAAACTAGTGAAGACACCGATTGGAATGAGTGGAACGTGAGTTTTCAAGCAGTTTTCAGCGAAAACTAGTTTTCGTTTGATAGATTTTACACGGACGAAAACATAAGTTTTATCAAAGAACGTAGATAACAAGAAGAGACAGCTCGTTATAATTGTGGCGAAAGTGCGCAACAGGGGGTGCCTTCTCTTTTCATCCAATCAAAAAATGCACTAGGGCAAAAGAGAAGGCACGCCCCTGTTGCGCACTTTCGCTACAATAATAACGAGTTGTCCCTTCTTGTTATCTACGTTCTTTGGTAGTAGGATTTCAGCGAGCCCGAAAGAACAAATGGTACGATGTGGAGTGTCAGGAATATGAAGAGAAAAAAGATGCCGCCACGCTGCTATCGGGCGCGATGCGCGCTAAGTGGGACCGCTACGGGGATCTGAAGAGGGAAGCGAGACGTATTTGCCGCAATAAGAATAGACAGNGTATCATAAAAATATATATTAATTGTGAGCGTTATGTACATCTGAAATTCTCATTTCGTGTTGGCAATAGCCATGAAAACCATAATGAACGTGCAACCCTGTGCCAAACTCGACATAACCACCTCCGAGCAAACTAAGCAGCCGCCATTTAATTTGGCAAACAAAAGTTTGTCTGCATAACACCGACCTACGTTCTTTGCTTTCGCTACAATAATAACGAGTTGTCCCTTCTTGTTATCTACGTTCTTTGGTTTTATGTCGAAAACCAGTTTCAGCAACGAAAACATGTTTTCGACGGCAGTCCGAACATGGTACTAGACAGAATATTTAACTCGTGCCTTAAAATACCGTCAAATATTGAAGATTTTAATTTTTTCTTTTAACCAGTATGCAATGACCTTTTTTCAAAAATAAAATTTGTGATTGTTTTCTTTTTTACCTAAAAACAGCTTGTAATAAATTTATTTCAAAGCAATTTTAAGTATTTTCGGGGCTTGCGACATTGGAAATGGATTCCTTGATGTGCGAAATGCAAAAATATGGCCTTAAAACTTTTTAAAAACCTCATTTCATGCTGGATTCAGGTCAAAAAGAGGAAAAATGTAAACCATTCAGTAAATTTAGATCAAAATGAAAGGAAGAAAAAAATTTGTAGTAGGGAACTTTTGGTGCAGTATACGCGTACTTGAAACGCATATTATGGATCCACAATATTATATTTTATGTTTTTTTTTTTTTGTTTTTTTGCGATTTACAAGCTTATTTTGCATTTTTCGTAAGAAACGGCTTCATACAAATAAGTAGAGAATTTAATTTATCCCATTTTTTTATAAGGCACACATAAAACATATTTTTTTTGTTGCAAATAGGCGAAAAGCTGGCAAGGTTTATATATAAGAGGTTGCGCAGTGCGCAGGTCCGTTAAGGCCGGTCCACATAGAATTTCGCGTTGGCTTTGGCGTTGGTTTGACAGAACGCACGTTAAAAGTATGCTTGCTACAATGAACGTTTGGCAGCGAATGCTTGGGCCACTAAATTAACATAGTAACGAGAGATAAATGAATATTTCATATCAATAATTGCATTAAAAGCGATATTTCTTGCCCGCACTTGGTTGAAAAGGGAAAATATTTCATTTTATTTATATTATATATTTATTTGAATTCATGTATTCATAGTCAGCTGTTGAAGCGACGCCAACGCCAACGCAACGCCAAAGTTCTATCGCAAAGTTTGGGCGACAACAACAGCGAAAACAACAGGCAGCAAGGCGAATTTATACAAGGTGGTGTTCATGGTTTCCACAATTGGTAACTTTCTACCAAAATTGGTAACTTTTAAACGATTTGGTAACTTGGTAACTTTTATTTTATTTTGGTAACTTTTGCAACCAAACATCTATTTGCGTTACTAGAAAGAAATGAATTATGTTTTGCCTGTGCGTAATTATAAAAACACTTCGTGTTTCGGTGGCAGCACTACTGACACTTCCACAAATGTACTTCGATAAAATTAGAGTCATCTCATATTCAAATACTGGAAATATTTGAACTACAATGGCAGCACCACGGGCTGCACTTCTAAAACAACTTTCGAATGTTTGCGATACATTTTGCATTCTACAGTAAAAATGGTATAAAAATTCGGCCATCTGGCTATTTTTGGTAAGGTCCACAAATCGTTTTGATTATTCCGGCACAAAAAACAATGTCGCGTGTTTTTTACCAGTCCCACCTATCGACACGTATTTCGACCCACAGAATCCGAATCTGAGGTTCGTTTGGCACGTCCAATAAATAATGAAAAACCGAAAAAATAGCTCGAAATTTCGGTTAAAAGCACCGCCACTTTTTTTTATGCCGTTGCTATTATTCCGTGAGTTGCAGGTTCAAATATCGGCACATTCCGAACGAAAAATGACACTGAAGATGGCACAACGCCGAAACCGGTTTGTCTGCAAACCAAATTTGCCAAAAGATGACGAAAAATCGTTCCATTACATCATACTCCTACCGTGTCGGTAACACCAACAACGAAAATGAGAATATCGGCACATGCAGTAAATAATTGATAGAAAAATATTTTCTAATAAAATCATTATAATAATTGGAAATAGCATTTGCAATCTTGATCATTTATCAAGAAAATAGATTTAAACTTCTTTGCAAGAACTGGCAGTTTTTGATAAATAATCGAAAATTGACAATTTAAAAAAATATTGAATTCATTAAGTGCACAGAATCGGGCTGTAAGTATATACACATTTGTTATGAAATATAGCAGTTTTTTATTCAGTATATTTGTTTCTCAGTGACGAAGTGAAGATTTTGGTATTGAAGATTTGGTAACTTTTGGTAACTTTACTAAGAGTTTTTGGCAGCAAAAAATTTTGGCGAGTGGCAGCCATGGTGGTGTTACTGGCGAATTTAGTTTACCGGCCGTCTTCACGTGCTGGAAAATCTCGCTTGCGTGACGAAGTATGCGAGAAACCGCACGTGTAGACCACGTGCGAAGCGTGCTTTTTCTCGCATACCGAGCGGTATGCGAGCTCTCGCTTGCTTTCAACTGTCATTTTTGTTGTTTGACAGCTATTTTCTCATTTCGCAGAATTCTTCAGAGTAGAAACATCTTTTATTTTGGAGGCAAATACAAATTTAGAGGCAGCCATTTTTCATTTGAAAATAGTAGTACACATTTGAAAATAGTGTACACAATGCCTTTATGTCGAAAAAGCCACAAAACCTGATTTTTCACAGCGGCCAATTTTTGCGAAATTTTCACTTAAACTTGCTATATCTCAGACGTTTATGTATCGATTGATTTGAAATTTGTACACAATAAACTAGATACTATGGTTTTTGTTAAAATATTAAACGTATTTTCGCGAAAAATTAACGTAAAATTTATTATGTAAAGCATTGCGAATATTGTAAAACCCCGCTCGTGCATGTCGCCATAATATTGCTATAACTTTAGAACATGAAACTTTCCCAAAAATTCAGTTTAAATGAAAATTTCGCAAAAATTGGTCGCTGTGAAAAATCAGGTCTTGTGGCTTTTTCGACATAAAGGCTTGAGTAAAAACTTGGTTAAAATTAACTTTAAATGTGTTTTTGAATAAGCTGTCGATTACAATTCGTTTGAAATCGCTTCTCTTCACTTCAATTTTATGTTTTTTACGCTGCCTGTTGTTTTCGCTGCTTGCTGTTCTCGCTGTTGCTGTCGCCCAAACTTTGCGCTTTGCGAGGAAAATAACGGACCTGCGCATTGCGCAACCTCTTATATATAAGCCTTGCACTGGGACCATATGAGCAGAGAGAGGCAATTTTTATTTCACGCATTGCGCGACCTTCTATGTATAGATCTTGAAAAGCTGGTACACGATCACATTTTTCGCCATTTTTTCAACAATATCTGTTTGAAAATACGCAGCATATTCAAATGCCAAAGTTGTAGAGGCTTTCCTTCTCCACAACTTTTGTAAGAATTTTTTTATGCAACGCGTAGATCACGACCGGGAACGTGATAAACGATGTAAGAGAAGCAGCGTGAAATTCATTTATACATCACGTCAATCCATATAGTATGATGGCCCAAATTCTTATTTACTGCCCGTCTCCACAGGATGAAGTTTATATCTTGATACATATGTTAGAATATAAATAGCCAATGGAGACCGCTCATTGCTCTTCAAGAGCAATATATATCAGAGCTTATATCTTGCCACCTATTGCTGGCAATTTGGTAGTTTGACAGCTACATGTTCATTTACATGAAAACTTTGTGGCGGCAACATTATTGATATTTTAATATAAAAGCAAATATGGAGCTGTTTTCTGTTAAAATACTTGTTATTATGTAATTGGATGTAAAATAGCCTATTTTCTAAATTTTTTA
>NW_016168574.1:0-19030 GCF_001687245.7 Rhagoletis zephyria
ACTAAACTGTAGGTGATTGTAAGTAGTCCATAGTTTGGTCCCAGCCCATATAAAAGTCTACCGTCAAGAACAAGTTGCCATTATTGTGTGTGTCCAAGGAATTTTGACATCTGATACGTCACAGCCGGTTGTCTCACTCTTTCCCGTTGCGAACATGGGTTGCCTTGTGATATTTTTCACAAAAAAAAAACTTTAGAAAACCGTAGTAGAAAACGTAGCAAATTTCTTAAGAACTGGGTACTGCCTTAAACTCATTCGGAATACTTTTACTATAATTCACTTTCTTCGCAACTTTTCCTAACATTGCTTTAATGTTTTGGACTATCGGTTTAGATACAAAAATATTAGATATATGTATACCTACGATAGTATTTTTTGACTAATTGGATCAATCTTTCCTTCAGGGTATGTAAATATGTTTGTGAATATACCTACAAATGTGTGCGTTAAGCGCGTTGCATATGAAATATGAATTCACTTACGAATCATAGTGTCCCCCATGGCCATTAAGCTGTGAACTTTCGCTGGGTCTGAAATGGGGTGAAGGTATTAAGAGTTAAGGCAAAAAGGGTTTGTGTATATTTGTGTGGTAGCAAAATGAGGGTGGCGGTATCGACAAGGGACGAGCTGAAAAGCTTTCTTGCTTAAAAAATAGCCGCAAATGCGGATGCTTGAAATAAAGAAAAACATTGGAAAATAGTAAAAGATACATAATTCGAATAGGTTACGTGCGGCTGATATAGACAAAAATGTGCACATACATGTTTGTATGTATGGGCTAACTATGAGATGCAGTCAAAGAGAAATTCCATGCAAAAGGTATTACCCGAGTTTTCTATTTTTTGTAAAAAAAATTGAGCTTTTTTCCTTGAAGACCTAGAACTCACTGCTGTGATTATAAAAAGGATGTGCTTATTACTGAGAAACGATTTTCAGCATTAATCGAGTTTATAATGTTGTGCGACACTTAGTTTACCAAATTAGAATGTTTTGTGTTCCTAATTTTTTGAGACTTGTGCTTCATCTGACGGCTCAGTATTCAACAGCATTGTTGTCCTATTGCCAACACTGGAACGAAGCTGCCTATTGTTTATAAATATATGTAGACCCGCACAGATTATAAGGATCAAAGTCATGGAGGTGGAAAATTTCAGTTGGAGAGTTCTTTGTATAAAATTGTAGTAATTGTATCTCATTTTCCAATTAGGTCAACGACACATTTAATGAGTATAGATAAATGCATTTTTACACAAATTTTATTCCATACATTCGTAGCATTATATTACTAAGTATACTTTATTTTTTAAGTTTTAAAAACATTTCCGAAATGATCTTCTAGTTTATCATTCAGTACGTTTCACGAGAAATTTCGAAATATATTAGTTCCGTCATAAACTAAATTGACGACGACCTAATCCAATTCATGGCTGTGTAAAATTATTTTAATAAAAAGAAATCACATATATTGGTTTCTACCGCACCTAAATTCAACACTTGCGTGATTTTGACCCATAAGCTCTATGTGAAAGCCAACGTTTAAAAAAAAATTGAGACAATCTGTTATTAATGGTTAGTTAAATAAAAAATATAAACCCCCGCACCACCTAAATGCTAAATTTTTAATGAAATATGAGCCTTATCGGACCATAAATAAGGATTTTTTAAAATATCTCGACACCTGCGCCATCTAGCGGTTTAATTCTTTTTTCGTATGCCGCTGTTGTGGGCTTCTGAGCTAAGCTGGCTAAAAATTTATTGCAAGATTTGAAAGCTTGTAAAAAAAGAGAAAGCTCTTAATAGGAACTCACTTCTATCATCAAGGCAGCTTTCGAGGCGTGGAATGTCACATACCGGACTTTAAAAAGGCTTTTATTGCATCCCTTTACCCTTCGCCAATTTTAGCTTAAAATTTTTACGCAACTTGCCTTCTCCTTTTGCATAGTTTTTTAACTCGGTTTTTCGTCTTTCGGCCCTTTTGTTTTTGGAAGCAGTGTACTGTGTATTGTTTGCTCTTGCTGCTTATTATTTATGCTGCACTTAAGTGAGTTCCAGTTTTCGACTTTTGCTACCGCCTCAGCTGCTACTGTATTTCTTTAACTTTACTGTCAGTTCGCCTCCACATCTTCACATACTTTTTTCTTTTGTGTTGCATGTTAACATTTTCCCTTAGCCAAATGTCATTTGTTGGTGCCCGGCGGGATCAAAATTTTTTAACTTAGTCCGACAGTCTAGCTTTTTGCGACGTTACGCATTAGATTTTTAGTAGAGTATTCGTATTTTTTTCTCGATTTCATGTTTTTATGTTCGCAACGTTTCTGCCACTGCGTTCATTTTGTGGCAACATCCTCGCTTGAATATTTTTGTTTTCTGTATTTTTCTTGCTGCATTCGTTGAGTAATCCCGTATTGACGATATCCTGCGGCATTTACCGAATATGATTTTGGTTGCCAATGTCAACGACAACATTCACTGTACAGGGATTAACTATTCCGTATGGAGTTCGTAGAATATGTAAAAGGATAGAGGGGAGAGAAAGCGGAACGTAAAAGGTTTAGCAAACAAGTGTGTTGAGAAAAAACCGGAAGTGACTAAATCCATTGGAAAATTGAAAATACACGTATATATATACATATGACTATATCGACTTTTAAAAAGTAGTTTGAAATGGAAATGCAAAACATTTTGTGATAATTTGTTTATCTGTTATTTGTGAGCTATCAAGAGGCTTTTGACCTGGATAAAACTGTACATCATAAAGACCATTAAGGGCTATTGAGTAATATGAAGTTAATTTTTATTGCTCTGATAGTGAAAAATTTACCCTTTTACGTGCAATTATTATAATTTAACCAATGTCTTTTATTTATGAGTCACCGACCTTGCATAAGAGCCAAGGCCGCTGTCGAAATTTTAAGATCAAGAGCGAGTCGATATTTTCAGTACTCACCAGAAATTATAGGTACGCTCTTATAAAAGATTTTACTGGAGCGATTGGCATTATCTAAATAACAGGATATAATGTCAAAAACTGAAACTTGTACATCGTTCCGTTTCTGCGGTAACCTCTTATCTGAAATACATTTTAAAGGCCGGAAGTATATATTGGGTATTGCTAGTAAATTTTAAAAGAGTTTTTTTTTCAGCTTGGAAAAGGCAGAACAGACTTCGCGGTTCTTGTTACCGATGGTGTCGATGTCATCGGCATACGCCAGCTATTGCACGCTCTAGTGAGATATTGTTCGTGAGTGGTTCAGTTCTGCAGCTCATATTATCTTCTCCAACATCAGATTAAAGAAATCACATGAAAGGGAGTCGCCCCGTCTGAAACCCCGTTTTGTGGTCTATGGTTGATATGTCAGGTCTAAAGCCACACTGATATGGCCCAGTCAGTTCATTGACGGTGGGCTTCAGTCTTTCACACAATATGTTCGATAAGACCTTGTAACCTATGCTTAGAAGGTTGATCGCGCGGTAGCTGGCGCGAATGGCGGGGTCGCCTTTCTTGTGGATTAGGCAGAGCACACTTAAATTCCAGTGGTCGGACATGCGTTCTCTTGACCATATTCTGCATAAGAGCTGATGCATACACCTCGCACTTGAATAGTTCGGCTGGCAGGCCATCAGCTCCAGAAGCTTTGTTGTTTTTCCAGCGCGCTATTGCTATTCGTACCTCGTCATAGTCAGGTGGTGGTACATCGACCCAACCATCATCAACTGGGGCCTCAGGATCGCCTTCTCAAGAAAGCTTAAGTTTCAAAATATTTTTAGTTAAGGATACTACCTATTAGAAAAGTCATATATATCTAAATATGTTTATCTACATACATACATATAAAACGCGAAGGAATTTTTTGTGAGGGTCCTCAGATATGCTTGGAAGGTTTTATGTTTTGAAGACACAATTTTTTTTTGTTGGTGGAGGATGATTTGAATTTTGAATGAAAAATCGACACTGTGCGAGAAACGGCTGGATGGATTTAGATAAAATTTAGCACATGGCACTTTTACTAATATTTGGAATATTTTATAGATTTTTGAGAAGGGTTTCAACCAGTTTAAAAAATTAAATTAAATTTGGGAGTTTTGACGCCATGCTGCTTCACCAGTTTTAAGATAAAGGCTCGTAGTAATAGTCAAAATAAAGTCGAATGCAAAGTTAGTTGCAGCATTTTTGACACACAGCCCATTGAAAATTATATCAAAATTCTGAAATTAAGTGTAGACACAACTTTATTTTTACTATATGTACGGTCCAAAGTATTTGAAAGTGAAAAGAGCATAGTATGGATCAACAGAGCGTATGAGTTACGAGTTAATGTTCAATGGCCCTTAACAAGCATATTCTGCGTTGGTAACACAATTTAAGTTTCCGCTAAATAAATCTCCTGGTAATTTTTAAATCCTTTTCGCATTCTGCGCACTGGTAAAGTTTGTTACCATGAAGTATGCAATTAAGTTGTTACCAAGGTACTTAGAATTGTGGAAATGTTGTTATTTTTTGGTGGCACACTTTTCCGGTGGCAAAATGTTCGGTAGTAAGCTTCATAGGCCCGTAAAAGTAATGAGCCAACAGTGGTAACAAGCAAAATTAAAAAGTGTACGAAAATTAAACTGGGTGATAATAGTTTGACTTAAAAATATCAAGAAATAAATATTAAACAAATTTTATATTGATTTTTTGTGTGTTTTTATGAAGAAATAAAACCGAATCAAAGTAATGTTCCGGCTTTGGTTTCGGTTCTACAAAATGTTTCTGTTTTGGTTTCGTTCTTCAAATTTAGTTTCCGTATCGGTTTCGGTTTTGAAATAAAAATATGAAAACAAATTTAACAAAAAGTTCATTTATTAAATAAATATGTACCTTCCAAGGCTTTGTTGCGACATAAAAATTGTGATTAATTTTAATTCACATAAAGAAAAAACCTAAAACTCACTCACACTCACACTTTGCAAATTGCCTATTAGCTTGAAAGCAATTTTTCTTTCAAGATAGGTCGATCTTAGCTTAGTATGCTTTTGGTTGCAGAAAATTGTGTGGCTAATAAAATCTGAAAAAAAAAATAAAGGCAATCCTTACGTATGGTGTTCTTTTATTTATTTTTTTTTTCAACAATATTCAACAATCTTTATTGAGCCTGAGGCCGTTTTAAATGAATCGGAAATCACCACATTTCCTCATCAGACTTCTTTCAAAAGGATCGAACCGACGATCCCAGTGACTCAGCCAGTTGCCTACGCATTGTGCTAAGTTTGCCTTGTGTTTTTTATTTAGTTACGACCCGGTAGGTGGGAATCTTCATAGATGCAAGCAGCTTGTACCACCAGCATGCCTGACTTGTCCCCTGGCACCTACGGACTAAACCTAACCGCCTGTACGCTGTGCCTGTTACACCCCTGCAGGACTATCAATATTTCTATCGATATTTCTTCGCAGGGCAGGCTCTGGACGTTATTATGTATTGTCACTCAATGCGCGTTTTAGCGCCACGCTGTTCCTTCATAATGCCTCAGACGCTTCATTGTGTTAGTGATGATACATGTGCATTCGTTCCATATGTCTTCTTTAGACAACATTGGCTTCAGCAGGCCTTTGGGGAACACTGCGCTCTCTATACAAAAAAGAGCTGGTTGCGTTTGTCTTCGAAACTATGGCAGTCCATAAGGATGTGCTCTGCATTTTCGATTTTCCATCGCAGTAAAGACAACAGGGACTGTCAGTATGAGTGTACTTGTGTAGGTACTGTCGGAAGCAGGCATGATCGGTGAGGAACTGCGTGAGGTTGAAATTAGGTTCTACGTGCTTTCTCTCGATACACACGCTAACCGCTGGAATCAACTTCTTCGTCCAACGCCTTTTCATATTCGTGTCCCACCTTTATTGCCACTCGTTGCTGCACCGTTGCAAGGTCTCTCTTTCCGATTGATAGGACTGCGCTCGAATTCTGCCGCGTCTTTGTCTAATGGGCAACTGCCGATCAGCAAATTTGCGGATTCCTCTGATATTTTTACGAACGCACAGAGTGCCCTTGGTGACGCTTGTCTATACGCGGAGGCTGGTGATCTTATATATGCAGGTACGGATGCAGCAGCTGCCCAAATTGGGGCCGCATAGATCAGAGCGGACGAACAAACGCTCACAAGCAGCATCCGTCTTCACTGTATGGGCTCTCCCATGTTTGGCAGGAGACTTCCCAAAGCTTTGCTGACTTTTCTTGCCTTCTTACTGGCATATTTTAGTTGCTCTTTGAAGCTCAGCTGGCGATTAAGTCGACGACGAGGTAAATACTTTATGGCTGGGTTCGAATTAATGGTGTAGCCACCTACTCGTATTTCTATGTCTTTCACCCTATTCCGGCTGGTCAACAGCAGCGCCTCTTCTTTGTGATCCGCGAACTCCAATAATGCTATTTGCGGCCAATTTTTCATGGACGCGGATGTAGAGCTGCAGGCGATCAAATTGAAAAAGCACATTTGCATTTCGAGGGAAGACAACATTAGTGGTAAATGTGGCAAAGAGGATCAAATCTGCTGTTCTGCTTTCAACAATGCATACACTGACGCAATAGATACAAACTCAGAAGCCCGCAAATCGTTAATTCTGACCGTTATTCTATTCTATAAATTCAAGGTGTCGACACAATGAACCAAATGTAATCAAACTATTGCTGCATTTACCTGCTGCCTATATCATATATGCCGAAAATTTTTCAAATATTATGCCACCTAATCTGACGTGCCGTCAATTTCTGGTTCAACTATCTTTGGATCTATGCCACAAAAACATCCTGCGACACCACCAAAATCAGCACCTCATTGGCAACCCGAATTTTAGGTCAGCAATCTACGGCATGCTTGGCTATGAACTGCCTCTCAATGCGAAATGTGAGTCTAAGATATCCCAGTTCGATGCGAGTGGTCTCACCAAAATTCAACGTAAATGTCAGCTATGCGCATCGCATAATAGGCGTCAGCGAAATTTTCGTAAGCGGTGCACAAAGTGCGAAAAACTGTTTTGTAACCAACATACTAAGAAGGTAATCTGCCAAACTTGCTAAGCCAGTTTTTCGTATAATTTGGTAATTTCCCCGAAATATTTTTGCGTTGTAAGTCAAGCAACTTACCAGATTTTATTTAAAATTAATCTTTGATGAAAAAGTTTAAAGTTTTCTTTCAGTTCCTAGATTAAGTACCTAGTCACCCGGGTGAGTAATACTACAACAAATGAATTTTCAGGGAAACCTGTATGGACAGGTATGAACTAAAAATTTGAGATATGACTTACAATTATTTCAATTAAAATCGTAGTAAAGTCATCTCACCTTCCTACCTAAATTACAACATCAATATACATATTTGCAAACTAAAAGTGAAAAGTCACCCGGGTGACTAATACTCAAACGAAGGGTTAAAAAAGAAAAAAAAAAAAACAAACTCTTAAATATTTATGCACACATGTACATTATTATTACGTTTTCGCATTTTCTTTATATATATGTATGTATGCAGGGTGTCCGATAGGTGCCACGACAATTTAACGAGAAGGTAGTTTGTTGGGTGATCTCAATGATAAGAATAAAATTTCCTTTAGAAAAGTGCCAAAATTTTTGAAATTTTTTAAATAAAAAAATCAGTGTTTTTCACTCGTTTCCTCTAACTGCAGATACCCTGCAGTGAAACCCCAACCTAGTCAGGAAAAATACTAGTTTACAACTAGAATTTCTTGACTGAAACCGAACTAGTTCGAAAATGACCAGACTCGTACCAAGTACAAAATGATTTATGTATTCATGCCCTGTTTTATTTGACTTCGACAGTTGAATACAATAGAGTACACAAAATATTACAACTTTTATTTGGGTATATTGTAAACCGTTAAAGCGAGTACGTACTCGTAATTATACCATACTTGTTAAATAATGATTAATATTCATAACGATTATTAATTAAAGCATGTTTTTTTTTGAATAGCCGTTTAATGATTAAATACCGATATTAGCACCTTTTTAATGATTAATAATTATTTAGACAATTTTTTTTTTAAATTAATTCGTTATTTTAATTACATCATCATTTTGTTATTTTTGATAATTTTCAATTATTTTTGACTATTTTTAATTACAAATTAATATAATTATTTGATTAATTGTAATTATTAATAAACAAGCCAAAGTATATACGACAAGTAATTTATAGCAAAAAAAAACCAACTTAAAAAATATATATCTATATATTTCATATCCAATGATCGGATATAAACCAAATTAGTATGGGACCACCACTGAGATACTACCTTACCGATGCAAAAGAAACTTATTGAAATCGGCCGACGTGGTCCAAAGTTATGCGGTAACATACATAAAAAGAAAAAAATAAAATAAACCGACGAACCGATAACCTCCTCCGTTTTTTGAAGTCGGTTAAAAATTAGGAATATTTAATAACTGCTTGAATTATTTATTTATTTTATTCTTATCCAAATTTCAAGTTTTAAGCATTAATTATTACTTTTAAAAAATTTTAAAGCAAAAGGACTGAAATGTGCCATGAATGAATTAATGAATTTAATTTATGTTAATGAAAACTTCACTCAAAAATGAACTAAAGTATTAGTTTTATTTTTAACTAAAACGTTTTCTTTTCCATATTCAATATTATTAAAAAAGATAAAAATATAGTATTTATTGTAGCTGAAAGCTTTTGCTTTTAATATCATTTAATAGAAAAAAGATAGTTGGCTGACTAGTTGGGTATGTGGTTCATACTAGTGGTGAGGTAGTTTACAACTAGTACATTTGACTACAGGGTAGTTGCGTTACCATACTCAAATGCAATTCAGTTTAAATATATTAAGAAACCAATAAAATAAGGATTATTTTGTAATTGTTAACGTTTTGAAAAAGGTGATCCATTTAAAAGGGATATTTTTTTTATCTGGTAGGTCACCCCCAAACAACCTTATTTTAAGAATGTCGTGGTACTTATCGGACACCCTGTATGATATAAATTTTTGATGAGGATACTCTATATTTTCTTTTCATTTTCTATTTGTTGATGATATTTATTATTCTTTTAGCTTTACCCTTATTGCTGTTGGAAATGAGTATTGTATGATAAAAGCTGCAATAGGGATAATACGTACTCAAAGGAAGAATGTTTTAAAAATTTATACCCGTATTATTTTATGAAAGTTATTACAGTAATGGGCATGTGGCATTAAAAAAGACATTGCAGGAAAAAACAGTTTTTTTCTTAATTTTTACTCTGCAAATGAAAGGTAAAACTCAAATTCTCGATTCTTTGTCGAAAGATAAAATCCCATTAGAATTTAGATATGTGAATTACTAAGTGAGCACTAAGAATGCACTTACAACATATTTTTTCATACATTTTAGAAAGCTTTGCGCTGGCAGCAGTAACAGTATTACTATTACTATCACACTACCAAAGTCATCATCGTCGTTATCCTTTTCGTCAACGCCATCATCATCATCATCATCATCGTCCATATCAACGTTACTTTCTTGCGTACGCATATTCGCCAAATTGCCTTTGTACTTAGCAGCATCCTTAATAACACTTTAGCATTATGCTGCTAACAGTCACTCCAGTAGCTGAAATCCATTACATTACATGGTGACTTTACAAAGCTCGGTTGTGAATCTTTCAACATAGCACTTACTCTAAAAGATATGTATTCTGCTACGCTGTCCACTGTCTAAATATGTACATACATATGTACGTATGTATAATCGGTTTGTCTCCTCAGTTTATTTTCAGCACTCTGATTGGTGGTTTTTCACATGTTCGTATGTATGTTTATACATGCTTGTGCAAGAATGTTCCTTTAACGGTAATGTTAATGTAATCCGCGCTGTGGACACTAGATGGCGTTGCCGTTTCTTGCTTGCAGGTAAACATGTTCGTATGTGTATGACTTAGCTGAATTTGGCCATGAATTCAATTCTGGCATTCGTTTGTTGGGCTGCTAAAAAATCTTGTTCTTTCAACAGAGACTTCCCCTTTTGAATTTCGCTGCAAATGCAATGCTTGTGTTGATTATTAATGTATTTGTAATTTTTCGTGGTTTGTCCATTGTCGTTAGATAGTTGATAGCTAAACGAATGTCTGATATATGATCTGAATAAACTTGAGTATAAAAAAAAATTATTAAATAGAGTGTTTGGAAATAGTTTGAAATATGTATAGTGGTTGTTCCAAGGCTTTCTTACTGTTCTTACCATTGGACTTATTATTTGCCGAATATAGCAGATATATAAACACTGACTATTTTTGAGGACATTTGTACAAATTTGATTAAATTTTCAAATTAATATTTCCATTTGAGAACAAGGCCGAAGGCCGATAACTATCCGCTCTCCCGAATCTCAGCTAAACTAAATTCCAATCGTTTTTAAAACTAAGGAATTAAAAACTCAAAACTCACTTCTTTTGTTTCTACTTTGTTGAGAAAAAGTAAAAACGATTTTTAGTTTAAATATTTCCCATTAATATATTTGTTTACTCTTTTGGCAGTTTTCAACAATTCCTTGTTAACAATGAAAGTATCAAGTTATCGCAATCAATATTTAAATTAATATGAATCAAAAGTTGGTTGTTTCACATTCTTTCTGTGAATGCAGAAGTTGCAGGAATAGGGAGTAGAAATGCAATAGTTTTAAGTAAGTTTGAGATCTCATTCTCAGGGTTTTTAAAAATGTTTACATTTTTATCTGTGGTTGTATTCATAAACTCATTTTGATCTTTTATTTTAAAGAATATTTAATTTAATATTTTTAGTTTGGTATAAAGGTCATCCATTTAAATACATATACATTTTGTTTTTAAAAAATTACTGAAATATATTTATTTCTAGTATATTTATGACTGAGTAATAATAATACGCAGACCGAAAAAATAGTACAATACTATATATTATAGTATGGTTGAAAACCCTAGCCACTATCTAATTCCTATGTAGAATTGCTCGGTCATAACTTTTCGAGATATTTGCAATTTACCTTTATTCAGCTTAAAAAAGAGTGGCTTGACTTATATATACGCATGTATTACGAACCAATTGAAAAATATATAGTACGAGTCACGGAGAACGAAGCTAAATAAATTCTCCAAAAATCCATATATTTAACATACATAAAGCGCTACATTAATCCGAATAATATACGCACTATACAAAAATATTAGTAGAAGTTTGTGACGGATTGAAGAGCTGAAATTACGGTACTGCTGAGAATTTTATACTAAATTTATACCTAAATGTATACATATTAACATACATAGTTTATACCCATATTCCCAAAGAACTAGCCATAAAATTCCTTTGACGGAATGAATAATTTACAGAATTTTTAAGAATACGTTTGATGCTGTAATAACTAACTACATATACATACCTTTGTTACTAGGAGACTTAAAAGAATTTATTCGCAACAAGTATATGTACATTCATACTTCAAAAAGAACACATACATTTTGGTTTTGCGGAAAAAGCCCACATAGAAAATGTTATTTAACAACCATGGTGCATTAAATAATATCACTCCAGATAGACACTATCCGAAAAAAGCACCTCCTACTGTTTAACATCCTTTCCTATGCCGATTTACCAAAAAAAATTTCAAAAACTGGGAGACATTGATTTCACAAAAAAAAAAACACAGATGTGAACATTCAAAATTCCGACATACGTACATTTATTTTCTTGGTTCCCTGTAAAAGACTTCGTCTTGTTTCGTGTCGTACAGTTTTAGTATTTACTAGTATTTATATGATTTTTTGTATTTTAGTCAGCTTAAAATCAATCGGTTTTCCTGCAGGGCATCTTCACATATGTATATTTACAACCTAAATGCGCACTTTGAGTTGAAATTCAATAATAAATTTTGTTCAGTTTGGCAGTATCATAAATTTCGAGAAATTTATTTGCACAAAAATGCAGCCGCATGTAAACCGTTTATCCGAACGCCTTTTGCTTAAATACATATGCAGTTATCTAAATTTTTGCATGCCTTAGCAGAATATTTAGAATTTTAACTTTTAACACAAAATATGATTATCTAATTCGGAGACAAGTGCATACAAGGGTAGAGTTCAACTGGTAAATACATTTTTTATAGTAATGGTATTTTTAATATGAATATTTCTTCTCATTTGACATCAAAAATTGTGAGCTATTTTAATAAATCATAGAGATAAGGCATTTTATAAATGAGAATATTTGAATACATAAAGTTGGGGAAACCAATTCCAAGTATAAAAAATAAATCAATAAAGGAAATTGAATCCAATCCACTAAGTAATACATTATGTAAAAATCTCGCCTACTATTAAATGATGCCATTCGATTAAAAAATTATATGGAATTATTTAAAACAAATAACACTAAGAATGAGTATAAAAAGCTTCTTTTCACTGGTGAGAGTTTGCATTCAAAACATAAAAAAATTCTTCAAACTGTTTGTTTTTGGCAAGAGTATTAGACGACCTATTTGCGTTACATCGATTTCGCTAAACAAATTTAAATAAACCATGGACACAAACTTTGGTCCGCGCCAATTTCGGGACTAAATTAGTTAAATGGTTATTGGTTGAGAACTCCCACTTGGGATTCTGTGTTGCAATGTTATGAAATTGATTACCGGATGATGGTGGCTGTTATTTGTGTCTAATTTATAATTCTGCTTTAAACAATTTAGTAGAATTTCTTTAATAATTAGACTTTTGAAATGTGTTAGTAAGTACCGCACGCAATTTACTGATGACGCGAAATTCTACAGTTTGGAAGTTTGTGGTAACATATTCTTAAAAACTTTAGTAAAAAGGAATCAAAGAAATTATGTTATCCGTAGGCCATTGAAGATTGTTGCATATTTCGCATATTTTGCATGTTGGGATCCATCCTATAAAATAACGGAGAATTCTACTTCGGTTGAGATGTTAATTAATCCGACTTCAAAAAACAAACTTCTTGATAAACATTTTTTATGCAATGTCCCTTTAGAAAGTGTGTAATTTTAGTGAAAAAATTTCGCCTTTGGTAAGGTATAGTTTGTCTCTGGAGCCTTTTCATTTTTCATGCACAGGAGTGTAGTCACTGTATTGCAGTTTTTCACCGAACTGATCTTCATCATTGGTTGACTCTATTCCGCTCTGATACCTAGCGTACTTTGCCTACATCTTTTTTAGTGACTCACCTAACTTACTAACAAATTTGAGAAACATCAAATTCTATGAGTACTTGTTTTGCTCAATTGTCCCTGATAATTTATTTGTTTTATACAGGAAGCCAAATGTTGTGTATTTATTTTGCTGCCCCATATTTTATGTTCTGTATTTTGGCTCCCTAATAATACACAAGTGAGCCCGCAGGGCGTTAAAACGACAAAATTGAACTTAGCATTTTAAAAAGGTGAAACTCTATTAAAAAGCCTCAAAAAATATTAACAATGATTCATCTAAACTATTTCCATTCCGCTGAAAATGTTCTTAATTGAAAACAGAATACATCTATGCACAATCCCAGTTCTTTAAGTCGAAATCACGGCGCAGTTCCGATAACCTCCAAAAAAAAAAGTGGATACTCTAAATAAAAATATTATCAGCCTAAAGATTTTCAAAAAGTCCATCATTTGATATTATTATTTCAATATTGCATTTAGATTGTCACCCATCTTTTGACAATCCATTTAACTTATTGAATAATTTGAATAAATTTTTTCCAACTCCTAAAAAATTCTAATTGCTCAAACTAAATATTTCTGAACACTCGATCGTTTGATACCCATATTGTAAAATTTCATGTGCGTAACTTGTGTATAATTAAGCTAAATTCGACTTTCAAAACAGGCGGAAAACCTCTTCAAATTATTTTCTAGCTAAAACTGGAACTTGGTATAGAGATATATAAAATCAATTCAATACTCATGGAGGAAAACTGTCATCTGTTTGAAAAATAAAATTTAACTTGCATTAAGGGAAATTATATTAAGAAATGGATGTCAAGAAACTTTAAAAAAGTTTAGTTTGAACACATTTTGAAATGCGTTATCAACTGTTTTAAAAGTAAAATTTAAATTAATTATTCGCAAGCTATCTGAAAATAAATGTGTCAAACGAAATATTGTTAAGAACCTTTAGTTTGCAAATTTTGAATATTATTGACGTCTTCCACAACGGTTAAATTTAATTACATAATTTAAACGAACTACACAGGTTTACAGCAAAAATGTTCTATAGATGCCACTATCCAATTCCAATTTAGAATTGCTCGGTGATTCCGAAAATCGAGTTATTTTTTTTTTATATGGATAAGTTTTCGAGATATTTGCAGTTTACCGTTATTCAGCTTAAAGCAAAAATTGGTTCAATTTACAAATTTTAATATAAAATACGGCAAATGAAAGTCAATGAAATTCTCTATAAACCGTATATACATCACAAAATAATGAATGGTCAAATAAAAATGTTACTCATTCGCCGCGAACACCTAGGATACACGCTCTTCTGCTCATATTTCATACAAAAAATCTTTGCGCTTTTTCATTTTGTATCCGAAAACAACCGTTATACGTGAAACCGGTGCAATTTTAGACCGATTTATATAATTTTCAACGAATTGCTTTTTCGTACCAAGACCATTAAATATACCAAGTGTGGTAAAAATTGATAAATCGGTTATCCAGATACACATTTTTGGTCATAAGTGGGAGCGCGGCGCCCAAAATCCTAAATTTGGTAATACTCAAATTTTTTGCTCAGTGGTCATTGTAATGATAGCGTTCGAGTCAATAAGCTGCAGTAGTTATTGATTTATCGTAGTTTTCGCGTTTCTGTAATTTACCGTTATATGGGAGGTGAGCGTGGCTATTGCCCGATTTCAATAATTTTCAGCAAATTTCTTCGCCGGATCCTAAGCAAGGCTAGTACCGACTTTGGTAAGGATTGGTGAAGCGGCTACTAAGATATAGTATTTAAACATAAATGGGCGGGGACACGTCCCTTTTCCAAAAATTTCATAATAATATTATTTTGTGCCGAAATTCTACTTCATATACTAATTTTCAACAATTTATCATCATAGTTTTTACATTTTTCCAAAATACCGTTATGTGAAAAGGGGCGTGGTTACAGGCCGATTTCGCCCATTTTCAATAGCAATCAACCTGGGATAAAGGGCAAGCTATGTACCTAATTCCGTTGAGATACCTCAACTTTTGCTCGAGTTATGGTGTTCACGGATAGACAAACGGATGGACGGACAGACAGACATGTCTTTTCATTCTGATCATATATGTATACATTTGTCTATATATCTATCTCGATTCCTTTAGGCTGTTACAAAGAAGCGTTGTGCGAACAAAGTTATAAATACCCTGTGCACAAGTGCGCTCGGGCATAAATATTGATGATTGTCAAATAAGACGCAATAAGGTACGCTTTTTGATTAAGCTACTATTCACTGGAATATGCTTGGCCGAAATTCAAAGGGGAAAATAATCCGTTGAATAGCACTCATGCTTCGTAAGAAGTCGTATATTTGCATCGTGCTTCCCTACTTAAGAACATTTGAAACAAATTTTGCTAATTAAAAATCCCGAGCGCAAAATAAAGAGTTATAGTATAATATAATACCGATTACTCATGCGCTGTTTTTTACAAAAGATCGCAAAATTTATGCGAAACAAAGCATTTGTGGAAAAAATTAGCAAAATAATGTTTTGTCAAGTATTTGGCCGCCATAAATATAGTCACCGTAGCTATATCTCAAAATTTGACAATCAGAAAAATTTAAGCTAGTTTTGTTTTGTTTTGTTGTGTTTTGTTTTGTTGTGTTTTATTTATATTTTTATTCTATTATTGAAACCTTCTATTAACATCTCGCTAGTGCTCTTAGACAGTAAATAAAATCCAACCACTGGTAGAAAAGGCCATGAAAGAAGGCGAAATAAAGAATGTACATAGTTTGTATGTATGTTAACCACAGAAGTGAAGAATTTCCAAAAGAATTTCACTGCTCTACAGCCATTTGTAGACAGATAAGCTGGCACAAACAACCAGCACACCAACGCGGGCTTATAGATTTTATATATACATATATACTTACACCAAAGCAAACAATTTTTTGAAAACCATAAAAGATGCATATAACATACCGTTACACAACGCTCGCGCGGCTTAAACGCATTTAGACACGTCAAATTGCTGGGCGAACGACGGTTCTTCTTCGCCTGCTTGCTTTTCCACCACTCACTCCCGATGTATCTACTATACTACTTCGCCATGTTAACTACAGGAAATGGTGCGCTGCTGCACTAAGCAAGGTGAATCGTGAGCGGAGGGTTTCGATGGGCTCGACAGAAGACGAGAGTGCAACCGTACAGATGAGTGTGTTCTTTAAGATTGTGTGTGTTCATGTGTGGCAAATCTGCAGCGAAAATGCTGTCAAGTGGTACGCGCTTAAAATGCGTGCAAATGCGCAAAGCTGCTTAAGGCCCGACAGCTCCACAGTTGTGCGTTAGCCACGTAGTCGTCGCTGTGAAAGCGATTCAAGCAACAAGCAGTGTGACGCATATGCAATTGGCCGCATTCTCGGCGGAAGAACGCATACCTATGCACATACATACGGGTAGAGTAGTTACATATAAGATACAACAACGATGAAAGGGGAGTCATGATGAGTAAGGAGCGGAAAACAGCAGCCTGCGAATTTTTATTTGGATACATTTTTTGCTTTTTTTTAAGTTTATATCTATGCTTTCGTGGTTTTAGATATTTCCAAAAAGTTTTTAAATTTCGTTCAACGAGCAATTTTTTCATCTTACTTTGTAGTGGAGGTTATTCTGCTTAGGAATTTTGGCAGTTTTCTTACATTTTTCAATACAAGCGTTTTTTCTTTAATTTTTTTTTGCTTTTTTAGTTTTTTCTTGCTCTGTTTTATTTTAGTATTCAGCGCGTTGGTGCTCTTGAGGGGTGAAGCAATCAGTGTTTCATGGTTCACTGTAACTGTTGTGACATTTGGGGATTTCGTTGCTTGACAGTTGGCTCGAAATTGCAACTGTCAATTGCATTTAATTCGTTTGCTACTTAAAATGTTTAGCGGTTTTGACCTTAAATTCGTTTGCAATGGCAGCAGCCAGAGTAACAGTAGAGACATTGGAAGCTAATATATTTGACGTGAAACAAATGGAATAGAAAGCTGGTTGAATGAAAACAAAATAATTTTATAAAAGCAAATTTATATATATGTATATATATAAATATAGCCATATTCTTTGTGACCGATTGGCTCAAAAACCGATGAACAAATTTGGACAGTATATTTCTAAGGACCATGGCGACCTTGCCTTGGCTATATTTTAATCCGCTAGGTGGCGCCAAAGTCGAATTATTCTAAAAATCTAAACGTACGATTCGATTTTTATGGTATAACGAAGGTACGCGCTGGTGCGATAAGAAATTCGTTTATGAAAAAATTGCTCCGCTAGATGGCGCTACAATCGAATTACTCAGAAGATCCGTATTAAGGGTCAGTTATTCATATTAGAATAGCATGCTGCAGGTTCGATTATAAATGCTTTTAAAGTCTGACTAAATATATTTGCAAAAAAAATGTATTGGAAATATGTATAAAAACCCATGAGATGGCAACAGTAAATAGATAATAGTGGCATTATCTGGGACTGCTCCCACATTATTAAACGGCCGTAACGATGTTTAAAATTCCTAGAGAATTAGAAGGTAACGAAATTCCTATGTGCTTGCAGGCTATTCGTGGGAACATTAAAGTTATGGGTGGAGTTAAAGTTCTCAAAGTTGTCAAAAGTCGGTCAGCGGGTCGACCAAATAAAAGCTTCCTTAAAACGGTCCGTTTCATGATCTCATATTCAAAGTGTGGCTTTGAGTGTCAACACTAGAGTGCGGATTGGTGGCAACTTGCTAGCTGAAGAATTGTGTACAGTGTTGCGGAAAATTGGTGATGGAAACTTACCGCAAGAAAGCAAGCAGATTAAAATACATACCAGAAATACTTGGAAATATTGTTTCTACAGAAAAGGAACTTATTCGTTCAGTATATGGAAACATTGGTCAAATAAGTATTGCAACAACATAAATCTTGGGTATATTAAAAAGCGATTTTAACGCCCAAAAACGATAAAGCGGAATTAGTTGATGAAAATATACCGCCACTAGACACAAATATAGACGCGAGCTCAAAAGTTGCCCGCGAAAAAAGGCGCATAAAAAAACTTCAGCGAAGAAAAACTCTTAACATAGTTGACGGCGAAGAAAGACGCGTTAAAATATTTGACGGCGAAGAAGAATACGTAAACTTATTTTCGCGGTCAACTATGTTTTTCGGTTGTAATAATATCTATGTATATTCCGTAAATAGCTTTTAGGGAATAATGCTGAAGAGGCAGTCCTTGGCCAAGTATAAATCTTTGATTACCCGTCTTTATTCGCCGAAGTTTTTCATTAGCGCCTTTTTTCGTAAAATCGTTTTTATGCGTCCTTTTTCGCCGTTGAAACACTTGCGCGCCTTTATCCGTTATAATTTCTTAATTCACTCACTGCAAATTTGGTGTACCGATGATGCTGCTTAGATACTTATCCCCTCTGAAGCTATGCAACGGAACAAGACTTAAGGTTGTAAAACTGAATAAATCTAAGTAATTGAAGCAGAAACTAAAACTGGTTATGGTGCAGGAAAAATGGTTCGGATGCCGCGAATACCAATAATTCGCAATAATTTTCCTTTTTTGTTTAAGAGGCAATAACAATTAGCAAGTCGCAAGGAGAGATCCTCCTTTACTCAACTATATGTTGTGTGCTCTTAAATATTGTTTATAATGAAATTTTTTAAATATAAAATTTAAATTTAAACTTTCGTTGTTTTATATGAGAATTGTTTGTTTAAAATTGCAAAAATTATTACAAAACTTTCCAAAGGTAAGAGCAAACATCTATAAATTGCAGCCATGTGAAAATATAGGCTGTAGCATAGTCAGGATTA